>NC_136494.1:54368588-54421088 GCF_053919585.1 Euprymna scolopes
TGTTCATTTCAAAAATAAGGAAAAAACTACTAATGTGTTGTTAGTAAGACCCCCCTGTACTGTTCTATGTGGCTAGATCCCCCACTGTTTTCCGGGGAACCGAAAACAAGCAGAGCATCCCTAATGGGGTTTGGGGAAGTCGCCTTAATGGAGGTGGGAGAAAATAAAGCAACGGATGGAGGGGGTAGGAAGGTGACCTCTGAGTAGGGGGATGACCGGGGGCATCAGAAAATAAAGATGAGGAGCAGGGGGGTTGGGCAGACTCAGAGGTTCTCTAATACCAAAAAATAAAATCAGGAACAGGATCTCATTTGTACCACCAGTCAAGAGTTACTTTACTGAACTTATAATGCTAACCTAGGCGGGATGGGTTCCGTAGGACCCAGCACCGCCCATGCCATGCCTAAGGAGGGAACACGTATTGAAACTTGGCTCCTCGACGGATGCACAAACTAGTGCTGTGCACCCACCTCTTGTCAAATTCCACTCTAGGCAACCTCTTTCAATCGCATCTGATCTTTACTTTAAGCAAATGTTTAAAGTAAACGATCAGATCCCGATCAGGAACAGATGTCCCTTCGTGGACCAACTTGAGGCGCGTGATCCAAATGGTCATGCGCGCTACTGCTAGGATCGCCAGGAAAACCAAACTTTCCTCCCTGGGGAACGGCGGCTCCATGTTGTACACAAAAGTTCCTACGTCGAGATCGAGCAGACACTCGGCATCGATGCGAGCTGTTACCCCCTCGACGTACCTTAATAGGGGCTGTATCCGGCTGCAACTAAAAAACGCGTGCTCGATTGTTTCGGGCTCGCGTTCGTCACAGCACGGACAGAAGCGGCTGGTATGTTCTTTATACCGGAAAAGTACGTCGAAGAGGGGCAGCGCATTTCGGACCAGTCGCCAAGTCAGGGAGAATTCCGAGTTATTCAGAATCTCCCGTCCCGGCGCCCAACACCATTGAGAACGGACAACCTCCATCGACCATCCCATCCGCCTACAAAGTGGATCCTTCGCAGTCCCCTCCACTAAATCCCGATACAGTTTCTTCCTTGGCTGATCGAGGACATTGGTCCCCGGCAAAGCTCTAAGAGCGGTTCGGCATTCGGAGAAGAACTTGGACTCCCCTTTCGGTCTACGACGACCTTCTACCGAAGGGTTGGGTTTGAGATTGGGAAACGAGTTCTCAACCACAGGGACCCAAGGAGCGTCTCCTTCAAGCGAACGACCCAGGAAAGCCAATCTCTCGGCGTTTCTATGACACAAGAGACTGGGCTGACCCAGGCCTCCCTCGCTGGGATTTTGAACACAGACCTCTCTGCAGACATAATGCTTACCCTCGTTCCACAAAAGTGAATCGAGGCGCCCTTGTAAGTGGGTTAGTCGTTCTGCAGGGAGAGGAAGTACAGACAAACGGTAAAGGATGAGCGGAAAGACGTATGTAGCACACGCCTCCACCCGACCCTTCAAGGACAATTTCCTTCCAATCCAAGTCTTTACTGACGATTTGACCTTAGACTGTACTTCCGACCAATTCTTTTCCAGCTGAAGTCCCGGTCCAAACCAGACACCGAGAATGCGGACCGGTCCATCGGTCCAGCTGAAAATACCTGGAAGCGAGTTTACCCCGGTCCAGGCCCCCAACCGCAGGCCAACAGACTTGCTACGGTTGAAGATGGCCCCTGTTACTTCTTCGTATCGAGCGAGCGCCTCGACCACCGCTTGAACGTCCGTGAGGCAAGGCACGAACACGGTGACGTCATCGGCGAACGCGGAAACCCTGGCTCGTGTGCCTCCAGGGAGAGCTATTCCGCGCAGGACTGGTGTAGCCGCCTCGTCCCTTAACTTGCGAAGGAGGGGTTCCAACGCCAGGACATACAACAGAGGCGACAGCGGACAACCCTGTCGCACCGACCGAGAGACAGCGAATGACTCCGACAGCTTACCGTTGATCTGCACCGCTACCGTCGGCCTGTCATACAGAACAAAGATCCACTTGCGGAAGTCCGGATTAAATCCGGCGGCCTCTAGCACAGATCCTAGGAACCGATGGTCGACCCTATCGAATGCCTTGGACTGATCCAAACTGATCAGCGCGGCTTCGGCGTCGTCTTCTGTCCCCTCTATGATCGAGCGTATCAAGTGCAAATTGTCTTGAATCGATCTCCCCTTCACAGCATAAGTCTGGTCCGGTTCGATCAAGTCAGTGATGACAACCTGCAAGCGATTCGCAAGAATCTTTGCCAAAATCTTTAACTCTGTGTTTAGCAGAGTCAAGGGCCTAAAATCATCAAAGTTTTCCCTCCCACCATGCCGTTGACCTTTCCTCAGCAATGTGATCACACCCTTGGTCACCTGTCCAGGGATGGAACCCTGGGCAAACCAATGGTTGAACATATCCTTCAGAATAGGGACCAACATGGGCGACAGCCTCAAGTAAAACTCGTAGGGTAAACCATCAAGCCCCGGGGATTTGTTATAGCCGACCTGCTTCAACGCAGTAATGACCTCATGTTCAGTAATAAGACCATCACAGCTAGCCGCCCGGGCCGCCGTGAGGCGGGGCGAGTCAGCCAAATAGCTGCCAAACTCATCAATCCTGAGTCCGGGTAGTTGGGTGAAGCGCACCGATAGATGCTCCCGAAACCCCTCGCAGATCTCCCGAGTCGATACTAAGGGGTGTCCTTCCAGGTTATGTACTTTACGAATGTACCCATCCGAACCGCGCCTTAAAGCAGCCTTACGCTCAACAGCGTCAACATTCACAGCTTCGTTAGAAACTTTGTTTAACCTAGCCCTAACTACTTGACCTTCATACCACTCGCTAGCCAAGCGGTTGAGATCTTGTTTAGCTAGTGCTAACTCTAGGGGGTCCCCCCCCTCCACCGCCCGGGTCAGCTTATCCTCTAAACGCTTCTTTGCCTTAGCCTTATCTATCGCGAGGCGTTGGCTATACTGGACAGAGAAGCGCCTAATTTTGGCCTTGAGACTAACCCACCACTTACTCCCTGTAACCGCCCCCACTAAAGCCCGCTGAATTAGCTCAGTGACCTTCAACCGGTAGTCCTCCAGCTCCAACAAGGTGCTGTTGAACTTCCAGTATCCGGCCAGTTTAGGCCTAGCACTTAAGTTCAAACGGGCCATAACAAGTTTATGGTCCGAGTGTCCTAGCAAGTGGAACGTGGGGCAAGATAGGAAGTCTACATCGCCTCTTCTAACTAACATCCGATCCAAGTAAGTGCTTGGATGGGAAGGCACTACAGGATGCCATGTCCACATTTCCCGCCCCGGATGATCCAGACGAAATCTGTCGACGAGATCGCACGAGGCCATCAGGTCAGACAGACTGCTGTCACACCACGCCGACCCGCTAGTCCCCCCCGACCTTATCTATTTTGGGATCAAGGATTGCATTCCAATCCCCCATTAAAACTAACCGTTCCGGATCCACTAAGAAGCCCTCCAACCGTCGAAAAAAGGTTGCCCTCTCTACAGCAACATTGGGAGCATAAACAGCAACAATCCGAAAAACACTACAATTAACAGCAACATCAACAACAAGCGCCCGCCCGTCCTCGCCTGCGTGAACAACATTCACCGACGCTGACAGGGTGCGACTCACTAGCAAGGAGATTCCACGACTATAGGTATTGCCATATGCTGAGTAGACATCGTAATCGTTTACCAGCACCTGACAATCCCCGTCACAAACAAAGTGGGTCTCCTGGATAGCGGCAATATCTACCTTGAGGGACACCAAGTCTCTCACAACGCGCGAGGCCTTGCTTCGACACCTGATGCCCCTCACATTCAATGTAGCCAAGTTCAAAGACATGATCACTCACCTCAAGCACTGTCACAGACGGGTCTGAAATCCTGGGCAGTGAGGACATGGCAGGCCTGGCCAAGGCTGCCGGTAAGTAAATCCGATGAAGGTGATCCATCCTTGGCCACGCCCCCCACGTCCAGGGGGAAGGTTAGTTTGAGTGCCCTGTACAGCGATGGGTGTACATACATGGGGATTCTACCCTCACATTTAAAGAAAATGTTGGTCAGCGAAGGATGGTCCCTATCCACTAGCTGCTGGCCTGGGATCGCATTCTTCGCTGCCTTATCATTGCCCACATTCCTCCAGTCCTAGCGTCCTTGTTGACCCTAACGAAAGTGGTCAACAAGGGAGCGTCCTTGAATTTAGTGGGGTCTGTTACTAGGTCTCCACCGACTGTTTCAAAGTTTTTAAGTTTATTGTACCAGACCTTCTGTTGTCCTTTAAGGTCCGGAGCCGGTTGGAGAGGGTCTGTTTCACAAATCCTGCTTCCTGGCAGGAAGGGGAGCTTTTTGGTCCGTTCAGTGCGGACTTTGGGAGTGGGGGAGGGGACCTCTTTTGGTTGATGGGGAGGCTGAGCGCTTGGGGAGGGGGTAGCCTGCTCGTTTTCTTCTTTTTGGCTCCTGTCACGGGATGAGGGGCGGGAAGAGTTTCTTGGGGCCTTTATAGGAGAGGGGGAAGGTTGTTCGGGTTGCTGGGGTGTTGGGATCACAGGGGGCTCATCCTGTGTTGTTGTTGCGAGGGAGTCCTTCTCAGTCTCAGTGGGGGTAGGAGGGTTTGCGCGTGTCTTGCGGCTTTTCCTCCTCCTGGCCCTCCTGATCTCTGTTGCGCTCAGGGCCATAGAGACTGTTGTTGTCTCTTCCTCTGCCTCTGACGCGGCCTCCTCCTCAGATTCTGGTAGTTTCCTCTTGTTTGAGGAGGAGGGTGTCTGTGTGTCCATTTTCTCCGTCTCGCTCTTCGGTTGTTCTTGGTCTTGGGTGACTGTCTGCAAGGATGGCTATTTGTTGATCTTGCCTTTCTTTACGACCGTCACCCAGCCTGTCGGTGCCTCTGGAGGATTTGCGGCCGGCGCGGGAGCAGCGGCTTGATTTGTTGTCACGCTTGTTCCCGCCGCTTTTGTGGGCTTCTTCCCTCCATTCCTCTTTGGACAGTCCTTCGCCATATGCCCTTGTTGTGTGCACAGCCAGCAATGGGGCCTCCTCCCTTCCACTATAAGGGAGAGTGTCCACTCTCCGAACTTGAGTGTGGCTGGGATGGCGTAGAATCCAGCCTTGTCCAGGACCATCTGTACTTTGTAGTCCCCGGTCATGATGTTTCTTAATCCGCGGACCGGGGTGACTTCCTCTACGTCTCCATACTGGCTTAGGATAGCCCCCAGTTGTTTGGCCTCCATATAGCAGGGGACGTTTAGAGCAGAAACATTTGCTCTCCTCTTGTTCATATAGATGGGTTGGAGCTTTATGTTCCTGCTCTGATGGCAGGTCCTGGACAGCCTGACTGCGTCTTCGGAGGTGGGGAGCAGAACATCCTACTGTGCGTAACTCCTTCTACAGATGTAGTTGGCGGGAATGTTCTGCTCCAGCAACACGTTCATCATGGTGTCCTTGTTGACGCCCGTCAGACCCCTTGTCTTGGTGTCTGAAGTTATCAGCGAGAGCACTCTTTTCTCCAGAACTTCCACTTGACCCGGGAGGGGTTGGATGTTGTTCCCCTGGGTATACTCCTTGTAAGTGGAGTCGAAGAGTGCTCTGTAGTCTTCGGGCGTCAACTTCCCTTGCTGCTCTTTGGGGCCCCATGCCGGTCCTCCATCCTGGTGGGTGTCAGCTTGACTCGGGTTGGGGGGCGTAGCTGGTGTTGTGGGGCTCTCTCTTGTTATGGGCATTTTTGGTTTCGGAACTGGGCCGTTACCAGGCAAAGTAGGCCATTGTGTCTTTGGCGTTGTTTCGTCCTGGCTTGGTTTGCTCTCCGGGCCGCTCCCCTTTCTTATTTTCTTCCTTTGCTGGGTGGCTGTCCCCTTGGGGGATGGAGGTGTCTCCCCTTCTGGTGCCGTGTTCCCAGCTGGAGCCTTGGTGGGTACTGTCAAGGGTGTCTCTCCTTCCAGCTTGCTTTTGTTACCACTGGCCGGAGAGTCACCCCTTTTCCGTATTTGGTCCTCTTGGGGAGTGTTGGGGGGCCAATCACTGTCTTCCCCACCGAATAGTGAGCAGATGGAGGCTATTACGTCTTCATCCAGCGCCTCGGTTTGGTCCGCGGTGCTGTTTTCCTCCTTTTCTGTTGGGGAGTCGCCCTTTGGGGGAGCGGGGGATGGGTTCCCCGGTCTTCCTCCCTTGGTTCTGCCGTCCTGGGGTGCAGCTGGTTGGCTGGGTTCTGCACTTTCCCCAGCTAGTGACTTAACGGCAGCTTTTTCCGCTGGGTTGCCCTCGTGGGGAGCGGTTGCAGGTGCTTTTTGGGGGGTCGCCGCGGGCTGCGGCCCTACCCTCCCGCTTTCTTCCAAGGTCGCCGCGCGCCGGGGCCCTACCTTGTTTCCTGGCGCCGTCTCGCCGGGAGATGCATCAGCTCCCTCACATAAGGAGTCGTTCGCAGTTGAGATGCTGCGCATTTGGGGTGACGTACCCCTCCTGCCTGGCATCGTGGCGGTTGCACTGGCCGCTGGCGCGGACCAAAGTGTAGTGGGGGAAAAGAAAACCCAGGGGAATGGAGGGGGAGGAGGGGGAGGAGCGGACTTTTAAGAAATTAGAGTTTTTGACTTCCCCTCACGGGGATGTCGGGTTAACAGCTCAGATCCCCCCGCGAGGGGGGAGAGCAGAGAAGAAAGACGCAGTGGGTGCTAGCGGGTCAGAGTGCCGCATCGCAATTAAGAGAGAGAGGGGATAGGCATCCCTGCCCACAGAGGGGAGCAGAAACGAAGCACCCGCCCTACCCCACGTCACCCTACCCACTAACTTACCCCAACGGAAGCGAGAAAGAGAACCCTGTCTGCTCGATCCACTGGGAGAGCAGCGAAGATAGACAAAGTTTGGGCCTGGCAGGTCAGAGTGCTGCTCAGGCAATTAAGTGTGGAGAAATTAGACCATCCCCTGTCTCTAGAGGGAAGAGACCGGAACGAAGAAAAAACGCATGCAAAAAAAAAAAAACAACGAAAGCAGGTCTCAACTACCAGCTAGTGGTGTTGGTCCCGAGATTCCAGTCTCCCAAAAAAAGGGGATCGGTTTCCGGGTCCAAGCTCCCACAAATGTGGAGTCGGTCCTTTAGGTCCTGACTCCCCAAAGGAGGGGGTCGGTCCTTACTAACGAAGGTTAGTATGAAAACACCTTAACCTAGCCCGAAAGCCCGGTGGCGGAAAATTTAGTAACTGAGAGAACAGATGGTATTTATTTGCTCCCCCACTGAGCAAATTAGGCACAAGGCCATTTTTAATGTGAGGTAAAAACCAGCTCCCCAAAAAAGGGGGGCACTCTGGTTACCAAAAATAATAATTGTCCCAGTATAGAGGGTTTCCCCTCCATTGACTGGTACAAATTATCTTAAGTGCAGCATCTGCCGGAACAGATGGTATTTATTTGCTCCCCCACCGAGCAAATTAGGCACAAGGCCAATTTTTAATGTGAGGAGTGAAGGGAGGGGGAAGGGAAAAAGGGGACCAGCTCCCGAGAGGTGGGAAATGGGAGCTGGTTAAAGGTCAGGCATGTGGGGTTGCCCCCACATCTGGTCTTTGCTAGTCATAGCTAGTCATAGCTTGCAGCATCTGCCGGAACAGATGGTGTTTATTTGCTCCCCCACTGAGCAAATTAGGCACAAGGCCGTTTTTAATGTGAGGTAAAAACCAGCTCCCCTAAAAGTAGGCAAAAAGGGGGCACTCTGGTTACCAAAAATAATAATTGTCCCAGTATAGAGGGTTTCCCCTCCATTGACTGGTACAAATTATCTTAAGTGCAGCATCTGCCGGAATAGATACTACACTTTGATCTGGACCAAAAAGGCAAAGAGAGAGAGAGAGAGAGAGAGAGAGAGAGAGAGAGAGAGAGAGAGAGAGAGAGAGAGAGAGAGGGTGACACAGTGACACACGCTTTTTTTGTATGGTTGGAAAATGAGATAGCTCATTGACAGAGCCGAGTTTAGGCAACTGCAACCTATCCGAAATAGTGAGCTATACCTCGCGCTACGCGCTGATGCATATTATTTTTTTATTTTTTGTTTTTGATGAGGCATGAATGAACAAACACGATTTCCGGTGTGTGTGTGTGTGTGTGTATGTGTGTGTGTGTGTGTGTGTGTGTGTGTGTGTTTTGGTAGTGAACTTCTTACACTTGGATTTAGCTTACTAAATAGAAAAATGAGCGTATAGTTAACCATTATTCATTACTATCCTTTGCCTTATTAACCTCCCCTCTCTCTCTTACACATACACACACACACACACACACACACACACACACACACACGCACGCACGCACGCACGCACACACACACACACACACAAAAAAAAACTTTGACTTCGAGTCACTCGCATTGCTTAAATAAAAATGAATATTATGCGCTTAGTCAACTATAAAATGTGAAGACATGTTTATTTAAAACTTTTCTCACACACTAGAGTAACACGCATCAATCTTGATTCCGAAAACGCGCGTTTTCAAAGATAAACATTGAAAATAAGCCCAAAATAACGATTTTACAAAAAGTCATTGTCACTTAATATACACTAAGGGACGTAACTGAAGAACACATAATTAAGAGTAATTTCCCTTGAGTAAACTTATTGTTACATATTTATGTTTTTAATTGAAATTTAAAGACAAAGCACGTGAATAGGATTTTAAAATATTCTATTTATTTTGACTAATTTTGATGCGGAGGATTCAATTTTCAAAGCAGCCGAGCTATTCACATGCACTTTTCTTTAATTAATCAACTCATGCGCATAAATACAATGTATATTTATCTCACGGGATATTTGAAAATATATATATTAAAAAAAAAAACAGAACAAAAAATCAAAACAAAAAATAAAAAACAAAAAACATAGAAATTGCGTCCACAGCTGGTATATATTTTTCTGGGTGATGGGTCAGTAGTGCATGTTGTTGTTGTTGTTGTTGTTGTTGTTGTTGTTGTTGTTGTTGTTGTTGTTGTTGTTGTTGTTGTTGTTGTTGTTGTTGTTGTTGTTGTTGTTGTTGTTGTTGTTGTTGTTGTTGTTGTTGTTGTTGTTGTTGTTGTTGTTGTTGTTGTTGTTGTTGTTGTTGTTGTTGTTGTTGTTGTTGTTGTTGTTGTTGTTGTTGTTGTTGTTGTTGTTGTTGTTGTTGTTGTTGTTGTTGTTGTTGTTGTTGTTGTTGTTGTTGTTGTTGTTGTTGTTGTTGTTGTTGTTGTTGTTGTTGTTGTTGTTGTTGTTGTTGTTGTTGTTGTTGTTGTTGTTGTTGTTGTTGTATCAGAGGATGAAATGGCTGATTTTGTTGGAATATTTGCTGTTGACGAGACAGATGGCACTAGTGTTGCTGTTGTTAATGAAAAAATAACTGCACGGATAACTACTTGTGCTAAGGTGTTTGTTTTCGCTGCAGTTTTTGCTTTTGCAGCAAATGGTGTTGTTTCAGATTTTTTTTTACTGTACCCTGCAAAGTAATAAGTTTAAGCTATTCTACCAATGGTAATCCTAGAACTGCTAACCGTTGTGCATCTATAATGTAGAAAGTGATTTTATGCCAGTCTGAATATTTTGACGCTAACGTAACATTTTATTGGCGTGCTATCAGATTCGTATTACTTTTTTTTAGGTTTCGAAAATCATGAGTGTCTTATTTATGTGGGAACATTCTACGAAATGTAGAGATTGGTAGTGTTTTTCCTTGAACTCCTGTGTCAATTATTAGCAACCTATTAACTCCACTTATGTGTGACAGTTTTATACTTACATATACAAATAGAAAGAGTAATAGAGAATGTCTTAAATGGTAAGATTTCGACTTGTTTCTCTAGTTTTTTAGTATTATATACTTGAGTATTATATCATGTATCAGTTCGGATAGGTTGCATTTTTCCTATGTTGATTTCTTCTATATTGTGTAGTTGATGCTGTTACATCGTTATTGTTGTTCTCTCTGCTTCGTGACCTTTGTTTTGTTTTTGCCCAGTGGTTGACTTTTTCACACGCGTTACATTTTGATCCAAACTGGACAAGCTCCAAGAGGGGGGGGGGAGAACATATTTTACCGCAACTGAAGCAATTGCTTGCTTTTTTAAAACGTGCTGCTTGTATATTGGCGTTTCGATCCTCAGTATCGTTCAGCACGACTTTAAGTTGTTTTAAATATGCGTTAGAACTTCATATATTTTACCAAGGTTGAGAGTTACTTCCAGGTTTAAGGTGTTATATATTTTTTAATAACTCTTTCTGGAAGTCTGTAATTGGCATGCTGGCAATAATAAGTTCTATTATTCTTTGTTGTTGCTCTGATTCTGTCAACACACATTTCTGCATAAGTCTGTTGACAAATTTATCTCGTCAAATCTCCGGTTGTATGATATTAATTTGAGACGATTTACATGAAACTTTTCTGTAGGTTTGAGGTGTTCAATGAACTTATAAAAACTAATTTTAGGAGAATATCTTTCTTCCACCGTTACCAACTTGTAATAAAATATAATTTGCTTGTTGTTCTGTGTTTATTTTATCAATGATAAATAATTGAAATGCTTCTATTCTACACGATTCGTAGGATTCGAGTCAAATATTATAAGCAATCACATATACAGGATTATGTTGACACAGAAAGAAACTCAATACGGCGTTGATTCAACAAAAATATATCACACGTGTGTGAATAAAAAAAAAAGTTTAATAACCTTAGTAGTTATTTCTACTAATATTCTATAAATTACACTTTTTTGTGTGTTCATTTCGTTAATTTCTTTTTTACGCGGAAGCACTATTTTTTTTTTTTTAAGAAGTTCATTTCTTTTCATTGTTTTTATTCCGCGATGCCAGTATATAATGAAAAAGGTAATTATATAAATTGAATGCATTGCACAAGATAACATCAAACACGTTAATTTCGGCATGCCGTTAAGATTGAAAAACTAATGACTTTATTCGTGTGTTTTACGCCAAAGGGTTACAATCTTTGCGCGTAGGAAAATAATTCCATGACATCACTACAGTATTTAATTTCTACAAGTCGTTCTGGAAAATTCCCTGTAGGAAAGGTGAGAAACTCCAAAAGCAATCATTAAAAATTTTACTCTATGATGCTGGATTAGGGAACGTATCGATACAATAAGGGTTCCAATATTTATCACTAATATTACATTTGTTCAATAAAGTTAAATAAATTGACAAGACAATTTAAGAAAGGAAATATTCTATAAGCAATTCGTTTACTAAATGACACAAATAAGGGAGATAACTGCATATAACTTGAAGCCAGGGAAAGATAAGTATATTACACCCCCACACACACGTATGCACGCAAGTTTTATCGTAATAAATTATTTACTAAATTATAGAATATAAATTACTCATATGGCAACAAATTTAAAATCGTTATATCCCTATATGAAACAGTATGTCTGAAGCAAGTGCTTGATATGATTAGTTGAAATGTTACCCCTCCCACATCTTGTCCATGCCAATTAGTGTGATTTCATAAAGACAAAACATTATCATGTTCCAGATCTATACACATTTCTGTGCCTATATTTCCACTCATTTCTCTACTACTTTTCTAATTATGGACATTTAAAAGACAAATTGCAGTAAAAAAATAGTAACAAAAGCCGGACTCAAGGGCGTAGAATACAAAACTTTTATATTTGTATAAACGTAGGTATCTGTCGAAGTTTATACATTTGTACATTTCTTTCGAAGATTAAAATAAGATATAATAACATTAAACTTTATCTTGATTCTAATTTTGATTAATTTGATGTGGATTTAAAAAAATGTCAAAAATTAAATGCTTAAACTTATGTAGCCTTAAAAAGAAATTAAAATTCGCGTGTAACTTTAATGGGGCTCAGTGTCCCCCTCGGTATAGCTGGTCCCTGGAAATTCAGTTCCCAGGTCAAGCTAACTGCGATATTACCTACGGGCCCTGATTAACATTTACATAATGCCAACTAGTAATTATAAGGGCCAATAAGTGTGTGTGTGTGTGTGTGTGTGTGTGTGTGTGTGTGTGTGTGTGTGTGTGTGTGTGTGTGTGTGTGTGTGTGTGTGTGTTTGGCTGGATAATAAAATACTGACGCAATATCCATGCGGAAATAACAAATAATAATTGTTTTGTTAAAGATATTTCCGGACAGGAGGGGAGGTGTTAATTGGCTTTGGAAATTCAATTCATATGTTTGAGAGTTACGCAATGGAATTGAACTAATTAACCAGTAAGAATGACACATAAATAATTGTTTAAAAGTTTCATTCTGCTGACGGGGTAGAGCGTGCCTTTGATGATCGGTCATTTCCGTTGGACATTTATTTTAAATTATCATTAAAGATTTGTCTCCGTGCAAAAAGGGGAATGCCATTTCGATTGAGAACAAAAAGAAAATGTCAACTCGAAAAGAGTTGCACATTTGACCGCGATGGATGAGATCATATTTGGTCTTGGAAATCGCTTTAAGATTCGAATGAGTGAATTTTAAAAATTATTGTTAAATATCATTTCGATTGATGATAAAGGAAACTGTCAAAATCGGAGAATTAACCCGTTGACCCGTCGCGTGCCATCGGGAGAACCTGAATTTCATCAGCCGGCCTGGCGTGTCAGATTGATCAATCGACTACTGCATAATTGGATATGTCACGCATTAATTGGACGATTTAGGGGAGAGATCACGTCCCTGTCCGACCATATTTTCGGGATAAATAGTGGTGCAGAGCTGTTTTTCGGCAGAAAGAGTCAATTCGAAGACAAATAGAGTCAGTCTAATGAGAGAGAGAGAGAGAGAGAGAGAGAGAGAGAGAGAGAGAGAGAGAGAGAGAGAGAGAGAGAGAGAGAGAGAGAGAGAGAGAGAGAGAGAGAGAGAGAGAGAGAGAGAGAGAGATTCAGTCAGCAGAGAGAGCAGTGAGCTCCAGCTTCCGTCGGTTTTCAATCAGAGTATCCGTAAAACCTCTTGGAATAAAATTTTTAAAAAAAATGGAAAAAAGATCAGTTTGTCGAGATCGAAACAATAAAAAAGCTTCCGAATTTAAAAAAAAAAAAAAGTAAACGGGAAATTGAGAAAAATAACAGACCTCGATTTTTTTAACAACGTTAGAGAGAAAAGGGAAAAATAGAAAGAGAAAAAGTCCCTCCCCCCACAAAAAAAGAAATAAGGGCACACGTCACCGATGTTTGTTGACGATAATGTTTGTACACACATTTCTGTTCGTTTTTTTATTTTTTTTTTGTTGTTTTTTTTTGTAGCCTGTGGTTTTTACTCTCATTTTTAATAAAATTACTGTATAAACTTTGCTATAAATACAACGATTGAAATACAAACCACGGCTTACGTCATTTTTTATGATAGCGAGTATGGCTTTGGTTGCTTCGTTTCTGATTAACGTCGTGAACTTAATGCGTCTTCACGCTGAGGAGGTACGAGAACCGCTTAACTTTTATTTCTTCCTTTTTTTTTTTTTTTTTTTACTTGTAACGTTATGCGGTTTGCTTTCCGTTTGAGATCACGCAGGGAATCTTAACATGGTTCAAATTCAATGCAAATCTGAAATAGTTCTCCAAAGAGATTACTGCATAGAGCGGATTTCCAAAATCATTTAAAACTTTTGAAATTTGTTTCTATCGCGATTTGGAGTGTCGGTAGAAGAAATCGATAAAAGCTTTCATTTTCTCTTTGGGGAACTTTACCCTATCTTTTCTGTTTTTTTTTTCTCGCACCTGGTGCCATTTTAATCATCTTATATGGGTCTGTAAAATTAAACTGTTTATTTTAATCGTCTTTTGGCAACTTAAATTAAAAAAACTCACCCATTAGTCTTTATTTTCGCCAATACTATTATTTTTTATTATATACTATCGATTTCCTTCTGATGCTTACCTTTTTCATGGCCGTCCTGTCTTAAGCCACCGCTGCTATTCAAAGCATACACAAGATAAACAATATTTTTTGTTTTAACTTATTTTAACGTGTTCTCTTTAGAAATAAATGTAATTTAATCCCGTTGAATAAAAAAGAATGATTTAAATAAAAAAAAATATAAAATATATAACTATAATCATATTTATAACCATATTTTCTGCATTTAGTGGCGCTCCTGTGGATTCTGACGACTTTTTTCAGACATTACTTAAAAATATTTTCCCCCCAAAGAGATGAGTAGAAACTTGGTTTTAGTTGTGTTTTTAGTAAGGCCTCCCTAATTTTAATTAGTGCTTGCAGTACTGCTATGGGGGCTTCTTGACTTTGACTTTTTCACTCATCGCTTAAAACATGTTTTCTCGAGACAATAAAAGACAATATAATCTCAAAATCACTTTTTATTTTGAACATTTTTCATTTTACCCTTTAAGGGCCGACGGGTAGAGTAAAGAAAAATAATGATGGGATAGGGGCAGACCGAACTTTTCTCAAAGTGAAAAGTCGTAAAAAGAAAATAATGGCGAGCTTGGAGACTGAAGGAGTCAACGTCAAATCAGGGCTGAAAATCGGTTCTGAAATGGGGAATCGATTTACTAGAACGTTGTATGTGAAACTGAACTCCCTTCTAAATCTTTAAATATTGATTTTTTTTTTTTGCATTATTTTGTTTATAATCTGGAAGCTTAGAGTCCTACAATCCGCAAAAAATATTTTAAAAAAGATGAAAATGAAAAAAAATTGTAATGGGGGTGCCGATTATTCAGGTGCACCTACATATTTAAAAAAAAATTTTTCTTTGTCCAAGTTGATTAAAAAAACTACGTTTTCCGTGTCCCAAATTATTTATTTACGATTATTTTATTTGTATTTTTCATTGCAAGTTGGAATTGTTTTCCAAAACAAAAAAAAAACAAAAAAAACAAAGCAAATATGTTTTTCTAATGTAAAAAAATATACTTGATCAATTTACATATTAAAAAAAATCCTTGTTTTTTAATGACCTAATCCAGTGTAGTTTACCTCCTAAAAAGAAATTTTTAGAAAATACGTTTAAACGGCCCTTAAATATTAAAAAAATCCTTCTTTTATGCAGGATCTTTTTTTTTTTAATAATTAAAATTTTACATTTTAGACTTCGGGATCTAGCGAGACATGCAATCATTAGCACTTTTATTTTTTGCAAGTTTGGTGGCGGGGATGGAGGCAGAAAGGGGAAATATGGTGGGGTGGTATTTTTAAAATACGTAGAAACACTTCAAAACCTGTGTGTGGAGGGACTTTTCATTTATGTTTAGATGTTCTTTGAAAAGGTCCCACCTTACATATTACAGAAAACTATCACACACATACAAAAATAAATAAATAAAGATAAAAAAAAATGGACCTGTACAATGCATACTCCCTCCTTGTATCTTTTTTTTTTTTTCAATTTTTTCCAACGGATTACACCCCTCCTATAAAAAAGGATCTTTCATCTAATCTAAGAGCAACGATGTTAAGATCGTATTATCCAATACATTTCATATTGTTTTCGCTGATCGCCATATTTGTATTCGTGCGCCCGTGCATTCCAATTTTTTTGTTGCGCGTGAAATAGCGTAGTATTTTCACTGATCGCCACGTTTGTTTATGCTCGTGCGTGCATTCAATTTTTGCTCGTTTATACATCATTCCTGTATACTCACTATTCCGTACCTAACTATAACATATACTGACCCAAATGGGTCAGAAGTAGTCTAGTATATATATATATATATATATATATATATATATATATATATATATATAGTTGGTCTTATTTGTGCTTTTTTAACAAATAAAAATGAAATGGACAGAGACATTTATAATGCAATGAAGATTTATTAGCGTTTTCCGCACAACCAACCATGACATCCGGTGCTGACAGACATTTCAACATTTAAGCAGAAAAACTCTTTTTTGTTTTTGTTGTCAATTAATCTGATCTTTGCCTTGAAATGACCCTGCAAAAGAAAATGAAAAGTTGAGAAAAAACATTTTAATAATAATTATTATTATTTTATTGTTTATCGCTGAAATGTGCCGTGCTGGAGTTTCTGTCTAAGTTGGCTTTACATGGGTTCCTCTTTACTTGCCTTCTCGTGAAGGTAGACTTAGACACAATGTCAAGTATTAATGTGGGAAAAATCCATTTCTCAAAAGGGGAATTGTGGATTAAAACAAAAAAATAATGAATTGCCTTAGTCTCGGAGGACCTCTCCATATCTGACCAAGAAAAAATGCTTAAGTACAGTATGAGAAGAGATACCACAACTCGCTTCCAGCGAAATGGCCACGGAGCAAACACACATTTCTTTATCAAACGTATGAAACTTTGCTAATTAAAGCAAAAACCAAACACGACTGGCTGTTTTGGCGTTTTCTATTTTTTATTTTCATTTACAGAGAGCTGGATGAGTTTATTCCTATGCCAGGAATTATCGAATACAATATAAAAACAAGATCCCGTAGCACATCGCTTTCTACATAAATCTGTATAATTCAGGATTTTAAAAAGGTTTAAGAAAAAGAAGGACTCATGCTTCTTTACCTGCAAAAATAATTGTGATTTTCAAAATATTGTTTAACTAAATAAAACAAAACTAAAAGTACGTGCTTCTTCATTTAGTATATTTTATATTTGACTTTGAATTAAATTTAGTTGAAAAATGTTCATTATTATTTCTTATCATATCTATTATGTATTATCAGAAAAAAACTATTCCAAATCGTGGAAATATATTTGAAGCAATTCAGAGTGAGTGGAATCATCTGCCCGCATCAGATAGTTTAAAGTTGACCGGAAGTATGTATGAAATAATTAATTGTTTGCAAATATTCCAAGGCAATTCTATTCCATTCGAACGATGTTTTGTTCAAGTTTTTCGTGTCTCAGTGGATATAATTCATTTATAATTCGTATGAGTACATTTCGATTGATTTATGATGACAGCATGACCAATTTTTAACACGCACACACACACACACACACACACACACACACACACACACACACACACACACATATATATATATATATATATATATATATAGATAGATAGATAGATAGATAGATGTGAGAGTAGTTCCAAAATTATTGCATCCTAGTTTTAACTAAAAAAAAGTTCCAAAATGATTGCATCCTAGTTTTAACTAAAAAAAAGAGCTACGAAGACAGCAGTGGTACTATTAAAATAAGCGAAATCTTATGCTCTAAAATATATTTTTCTACATAGTAACCACAATTTTCAATGCACTTTTGCCAGTGGTGGCTGTTGGTGGTACGTAGGTGTCTAGAGCGCGTTTTTTCACTCACATCTCTGTAGTCACTGTAAACTGATCTCCTAACTCTGTTGATATCAACTGTATCGGCTTTGTAAACGGTGAACAGACTTCGGTGAATATTGATCGGTTCAATTATTTTGCATGGAAGAATTCGATGATGCATCTGCGCTTCTAACGCATGTCTATGGCAGGGGTTGCTTTCTTAGAGTTTCACATCGTCAATATCTGCAACAGAGACATGAAATTTTCAGGCCATGACTGCATAAGTTCAGTCATCAGATTGACCAAAAATAGAAACACACATCGAATATACATGTTATTTAATAAAACGTACTGAACGTAGGTATATTGTACTCAATAAGTAATTTTGTTTATATATATATATATATATATATATATATATATATATATATATATATATATATAGTAAGTTATAAAATATATATGGCGATTAAGCTACACTGAATATTCCGCGTTTCATCCACTCTAGGACTTTTCAGGCTTATGAATATTCAGTGTAGCTTAATCGCCATATATATTTTATAACTTACTAACTAGCTCTATCTACGTATTGAGCACTTTTGAAGTAAATACTTAAAGTTTACGCATAAATTTATACTTTCGTATATTAATTTTATGTGAGTAAATTAAGTAGTTATATATATATATATATATATATATATATATATATATATATATATATATATATATATATATATATATATATATAAACAAAAACAAAAACAAAAACAAAAAAAAATTACTGTTGATTTTTTATGTCGGGACTTTCAACTTGCGTGGCAATAAAACTTCTCAAATGCACTTAGGCTGTGTGGGCTGTTAACTTTGTCAAATTAGCCTGTTCCTTCTTTCATCGGATTATTTCGATTACCGATTATCGATTATCAAAGACATTCCGATACAAGACATATCTAAGCACACTACAAGGCACATAAAGTACTTTCGTGCGAAATTTCAATATTCTCATACGAAAGAAGTCGGATTATGAGAACATTGATTCTTATGCTCATTTCGTGTTAGAAATACTTTACCACTCCATATTTTTGATATTTAATCTTTAATTTTTAATCTTTAATTTTGAATTCATTTTTTTTTTTAATTTTTCATCTCTTTTCACAATGTAATGAACTTTAATAAAACTTTTTTTTTACATTTATGACTAATTTTATACAATGGAGTTTAAATTCATGTCAGTACTAGCAAATTCAGTTTCGCTATTATATTAATTTGCTATTTTAAAAACTCCACGGTTAAGGAAATCTTAATATTTCTTATTTGGGTATCCGGTCAAACAATAAATTAATATAAAATATTATTTACAGTCTTAAATTGTCTTCTTATTTTGGTTATATTGAGCTTTTTTATTTGGTTGCGTTTACTATATAAACATTAATATTTATATTTGCTTGAAATTTACGGAAGATATTTGTTTGTAAACTCTTGATTCTCTCTCTCTCTCTCTCTCTCTCTCTCTCTCTCTCTATATATATATATATATATATATATATATATATATATATATATATATATATATATATAATATGAGGAATAAAAGTTACTTATAAATTTATCATATAAGGAACAAAATTAGAAATAAAAAGAGAAAGGTAAGGGGGAAATTAAAAAAAAATAAGAAAAAACTAAATGCTTCTCATCAGAAGAGGAGAAGAGCTAATATTATACAAAATAAAAGATATAAATAAAAGCTAGCTTAAGAACATTTAGATTGGAAATTAAGAAAATATATATTAAGACATATTAAATACAAAAATTAAAAAACTTTAAGTAGAACGAAAGAATTAAGCATACGTAAATAGGAAGAGAAAGCATTTTAACTATAAATAAAATATTTATCAATATTAAACAAAACTAAAAAAGTAAAAAAAAATGGAAGGATATTATATAAGTAAAAGTAAAACGAAAATAGGGGTCACTAACAGACAATTGGGATCATTAACGAAGAATAGACAATAAAAGAAAGAAAGAGAGGAGAGGCCAGGTGAGGGAAAAGTAAAGATAGTAAGATTAGGAGTAGAAAAAGCAAATAAGGTATACGGAAATGCATATAATAAGGAGCAAAGAAGAAGAAAAAAGTGTAGGAAGGAAAATCCAAACTAAGAAATCCACAGTAAAGTCCTTATAATGTTCCAAATTTTATAAAAGTCAAAGTAAAATCTTTAAAACAGAGAGAGAAAAATGGCGACTGTTTAAAGATCTAATATGTTGAAGTGAGTTACGAGTTAAATCCTGGTCAATTCCTCGTAAAATCTTGAAAATGAATGTGAGCTGAGAGTCAATTCTTGGTAAGAATTCCCAAATAGGAGCATCTACAAAACTATTTCAAGAGCTGATAAAATCTCCTTCGTGATATAATGCAGTCATATGTAAATTTTACTCCTAACTTTTATTTAATATATTTTATCGCTACTCTTAACAATGTTGCTCTTTATTTATCTTGATAAGTTTGCTTTGTTTTAAAGATACATTATTTGCTAGCTTCATTTTATAATATATATAGAAATACATGTATGCATAATATATAATGTAATATATATATATATATATATATATATATATATATATATATATATATATATATATATATATATATATATATATAATCTCCAAGTGTTGTCATGTAAAATCTTGGCAATATGTCGATCTTATGACTATTAGAACGACCGCTTCATGGCACAGTCCAATCATGCCTCTTCATGTTTTTCAAATGTTGATTCATATTTTACTTTCAGGTTGTAAGTTGTACGAACATACAGTATATAAAAAAATCAACCTCGTGTCTAACTCGTAGAAGGTAAGTAGATAGGAATTTCATTGAAACTACAACAAATACGCAGAACCAAAAAAAAAAACTCCACAACATGGATTAGGCAGAATCTAATGAAGACTTCAGAATAGTAAATACAAACAAATAACACAACACTTGCACGACTAATTCCTTATCAAACCAAGTAACACTACTCTCAACAAAATCGATCGATTTATCTTATTGTAATAATAGATCGAGAATAAGTAAATATATGAAAACAATAAATAAATGGACTGACCTTTATCGAGTGCGATTGAAAACTTACCTTTTCATTGACTACGACACCGAACTATAGGGAAAGGTAGTAACACTTTCCCTGGATTCCATTGCTCACCTTTAACCCTGGCAATAATATGCTGATTATTTACAAAGTGGACATCATTATCACTTTGCTATCACTCGATCAAGAATCCAACAGCTGTCTTCGCGCTCCCTAGCGAACATTAAAATTATTAGCTTGTATAAACACGATATTATTACATGACCTAAAATCTAATTAGTAGAAACCAACTTGAAATGTGATTGGATTATTTTAAAAGAATAATAAAACAAACATTTGTACACTCGTACCTTTAGACGTTGAAGAATAATGTCTTAGTATTACACGAAACACCCTAAGAAAACAGAAAAATACATTAGTATAACACAATGAATACAAAATATTGTATGATAAACCATTGTGTGCAAGGAATAATAGATTATAAGAATAACAACTCTTTCATTACGGAGCAGTAAAATGTGAATGCATATATGAATTAATATTAATGATAATTTATATAAATAAAATGTAAATGTTTGTATGTTACTAATAGGTAATCTAAAAAACTAATTTTCTGATTGACTTGAAATATTGCTATCGCATTTTAATCGGATACATACGTGTTTTTATATATTACTTTTTAATTATAACGTTCTACTAAATTTCTATTTAATAACATTTGTGGGTTTTTTTGTAATGAAATAGCCATTTAATTTTATTACCGGATTGAAATGCTTATTTTCCACGAGATTAATTTACAACACTAAAACCGACACTACTTAACAGTTTGTAACGTTATTAGCAAAAAAATAATATTCATTTTTGCCTTCATGGTCAAACATAAAGTTCACCATTAAAAGAAAATAATAACAAAAAAGCGGACAAAACATTTTATGAATTGTAAGAAAAGAAAGAAACGACTTGTTTCCACCATATAATGTGTCTATGTTTATAACATAAAAAATGAAAATGTAGACTTGAACATTAAAAAAAGCGTTGGAAATCGAGGTTTGCCAGAACCAGTGTCGAGTGAAAACCTAGAATTGATATAAAAATGTTCCGCTTACAAAAGGGGACCTCCTGCTTTTGTTTTTAATTAATAACTTGCCTACATGTAATAATCTACAGAAGTACGTTATACTTGATTATATTTTGTATAAATGATTTTACAATGATTTGAATCTGTTTTATTTTTTAGAATTATAAAAACATATTACTTTAATAAAGTAATATGTTTTTATAATTCTAGCAAATCTAGCATATTATAATGCTAGCAAATCCACCCGACGTTGATCAGGACCATATAAGACAATGAGAAAAATTTTGAACACACATGTTATTCTTAAGATAAAGGAATTTTTGAGGTCTATGTATCGTTTGACATATTGAGCAAAATAACATTTTACCTACTCTAGGACGGGTATTACACAACATATGTATGAAATAATTGTACCTTTCCTATGACAGAAATTTTACAGCACGTATATGGAAAAAAATTCCTTACCAAGGGCGGGTAATGTGCAACACATATTTAAAATAATTTACATCATTTTTTATTGTGCTAACTTTTCTATGTGTCGCAGGCAAGAGTTTCTTTGTTTTTACATCAGAATGCTGTAGTGAAGAAGCACCTTATTTCTTAATATTCTTAAATGTCATACTACTTGAATATATTACATGATTTTTGGTTTTGATAACTGATGTATGTCACAGGTAAGATATATCTTGTTTTTCATATGGGTACTATACTGCACAAGTACCTTATTTCCTGGATGGGATACTGTACAAGTAGCTTTTTTCTAATTTTACAACAAAAGAACTCGATACTTTAAAAAATGTCTGTTGTAATAAATTTTCTGTGCGCCTAGAGTAAGTATTTGTTTGCTTTTCAATCTGATGTTATAGTGAAGAAGCGCCTTACTTCTCTTTTAAAAGAAATACTAATCGAATATATAACGTGATTTTCGGTTTTAATAACTTTTATGCACGTCAGAGGTAGGCTACTGTACAAGTACGTCATTTCTAATTTAAAAATGAAAGAACTCGATATATTTTATAACTTTTTTGTTGTGCTAAATTTTCTGTACGTCAGGGGTAAGAATTTGTTTTATCATCTGGGTGATATAGTGAAGAAGCACATTATATTTCATATGTGTCATACTACTCGAATATTTAACGTGATTTACGGTTTTAATAACTTATGTACGTCACAGGTAAGATATTCTTTCTTTTTTCATGTGAATACTATTCTACACAAGTATCTCCTTTCTATTTTTATTATTTAAAAATACCTTATATCTAGAAGTACCTTATTTCTATTTTTATCATTTACCAGTAACTAGCTGACCGAAACATGTTCATGAATATGTAGCGACATATTATTGCTTATGCAAAAACAAATAGAAAGTATATTTTGCCCTACTTCGGTATTAAGCACTGTTGTATTAACCCTGTTAAACTTCATTGGTTACTTTATCAGTGGAAAATATTAACCTTATATATGTAACGTGTATATATATATATATATATATATATATATATATATATATATATATATATATATATATATATATATATATATATAAGTTTCGTGGTTAAATGTTAAATTCTGAAAAAACAACATATAGAGACATATATTCGATTTAAGAATTTATTGTTTGACAAAAGGAATATATAGAATGGGTTATTTTAATTTCCTTAATCCATGGATTTTCAACAATGGCTCATGTCATCAGAGGAAATGAAACGCAGTTAGCAAAATGTTCAGCTGCGAATGGACGCTATTTTGCTTTTCAGCACAATTATTGAAAATAGTTTTTTGAGTGGTTGTGGATAATTATATGGAGAAAATTATACGAAAAGAGAAGTTGATACAACCTGGGTAATTCATTATCGGAAGGAGTACAATGTCGTTCGAGGTTATAAATCCAGGTGGGCAGAAAATAGGCCCATGGGAGAAAGTGATATTCCTATATAGCGAAAGCGTATTGCTCTTTCTTGATATTTCGAAAAGTATACGTGGCAGTCTTATTCGTTGTTGCGTTGAGTGTGTGTTGGTTGCAGTAGTCCAAATGCTTTCTCGGTCTTGAAAAAGTGTATCCGAAATTGGGTGGATATACCATTCCATTGTAATTATCCCCGTGAATAATAGAAATTGAGCATTGAGTTAAGTATGCAATGGACCTCGAAATCAATAGTGTAGGTAGCAAAATAATCGTGGATGTGATATTCAGAACGGTGCGTTGGACGGCTTGCTTCAAGTGTGAAGCTCTGTAGAAAGATAGTTCGTTCTATAAAGTGGGTGAGGGAAGCATTTTAGATAAAGGAAAGAGGAGAGTGAGGTGAAATAGAGAGGGTAAAGAGAGAGGAGGGGTTAAAGTTGGGCGAGCATACAGGTTCCTAATTGAATGTTTTCGGCGTGAGGGGAGAGGATTTGTATTTTAGTATTCTTTAAAAGGTTTGACCTTTTGATTTTAAGTTCAAGTGGGAAATGGATATTCTTGTGAATTTCAATGGGTGTGCGTGATAAGAGGTGGGTGTGCTGTTTTTTGCTGTGCGGATGGGTGAGCCGATGAGGTGAAGATAGAGACGATTCATGGTGTGAAAATTTGGAATGTTTGAAGGGTTACTTAATTAAGTGAGTTTAAGGTTGGGTTCTTTTAATTTTGAGTGTATATTTAAAGGTGACTTGATTAGTTGAGATAGGTCCGTTCAATACGCTTGTTGTCGTAATGTGATCTGGTTTAATTAAGTTAGTTTAAATTTTATTTAAAATACACATATTTCTGTTTAGAGGCGATCTATGGAAAAGTTTGTCTCGTTGTTTGTTGAGTTGGAATTGATGTTTGAGTGAGTGCTTTATATACTGTGGCTAATTAGATATTTTTATAATGGGGAGAATTTATTTAAATGTGGAGCTGGGTATGGGGTCGCCCAAGCGTAGTTGATTTTAACTATTTATATAATGATTACTTGTATATCAACCTGTAAAACCTAAACATAAGTAAAGATATAAGCACATATATACCCACAGACACACATACATACATACATATACATATATAGACATACGCATATACATATACATAGAATACACTTACGTACAAACGCTGATCCATACCATGCTTACATAAATACAGACTTATATACATACGCATCGTTATACTAATGCACATCAGCACTCAATTACATCATATATACATATCATAACGCAAACACGCATATTAGAGAAGGGAACTACTTATACAGCCGGGCGATTATGCATCCGGGCGATTATATATACTACTCATTCTTATCCCAAACAAGGCATATTGTCACTTGGATTGTCAAGCAGGGGGCTAGGAGGAGTTGAGCAGCGAAATATCTGTTCACATTATGGTGGAATATAATTTTGTAATGAAATTAGTGTAGGAAAAGAGGCGAAGGGATATTCACTGACAATTTTACTTTGTTTCTTTTGTGTGTATTGTTTTAGCCGAGAGTGAACGTTCTGCTTTGTAATTTTTAATTTTCATCCGAACCGCAACTTCTAGAGGTAAGTTGGCTTAGATAGAGTCGAAAAACACCCTTTTCACCCGAAATGCTTATGTTCTATCCATGATTTAAAAATATCTTCGTAAATAAAACTGTGTGTAATAATAAGAAATGAAAACAAACATTGAATTAAAAAAACGAATAGTAAACTTATGAAATGTTATTTTTAAAATAGTTATGCGCATTAATTAAGTCGAGTATGCTAATCACGTGTACAAATGGAGTATATTATAAAAGCGGATATTTTTATGCAATTAAGGTTATAATGTCATTATCACTGCGTGAATGACCCAAATCTATATATTTAAAAAATAATCTACAAAAATAGATAAAACTACAAAGGAAAATATAGGGATGACGGAAATGACCCAACAGTAAACGGATAAGATAAGGCAAGCAGTCACAAACATATTTAAACAGATCTAGTTCAATAATCGATATAAAACCACAACCAAAATAGTCTCGTGCTTGAACTTAATCTAAAATTATAAAAGTGCATATTTTAATGTTCGATAACCTTATTAGTTCTATAAGAATTATATAAACATAAGACAAACTCTTTTATTTGTGTCTGTTTTTTTCTATAAAAATGTTTATTTAACGCGAACCCCGAAAAGTATATTTTCTTCGATTATCTAATTTTACCTCAAACAATGCTAAAATGTTTTTATCCAATAAAATGGCTGGAAAGTACGAAATTAAGCAAACTCAAAGGAGCAAGTGATTGAGCTATTATATTTGTTTGCGGTCAGTGAAGTAGAAATCATTCTAGACTGAAGAAATTTTTAAATCTTGACCTCTTTTCGGAACCCGGGTTTTATCTACATTAAACCTCGATTTTGTCTCTAACCTTGCCCTCGTGGGGAGGCAAGTAAATAGGGGCATGGTGAATTTATAAATGCCGTAAGTGTAAATATTTTGACAGATTTTTTTTTAAATATTGATAACGAAGAACGGTTAACAGAAATTTAGTATATGATCATCGTTTCAACATCTTAATAAAGTCACAGTAATTCTGAGTTTCAATTTTCCAGATTATGCATTTCATAATTTTCGATTTTTTTTCTTTCTATGACGCCAAGAATTATAGAATCAATTAATCGCCTTACTTTTTTATGACGACAATCAGGGGAAAATTTTGCAGAAATAGGAACTTCTGTCAACCATGGATTTAAAAGATAATAATCTAAATATGCTAAGATGTCTTGATATTGCATATTATTAATATTGCATATTATTAATATTGCATTGTCTTGAAATTGCATCTTCTTGATATTAACTATTATTAAATTGTATGTTCCTGATATGTCATATTATGGATGTTGCATTTTATTGATACTGCATTTTATTAATGTTGCATATTATTAATATTGCATTGTCTTGAAATTGCATCTTCTTGATATTAACTATTATTAAATTGTATGTTCCTGATATGTCATATTATGGATGTTGCATTTTATTGATACTACATTTTATTAATGTTGCATATTGTTAATATTGCATAGTACTGATATTAAATATTCTTGATATTACGTATTGTTGATATATATTATTGATATTGCATAGTTTTGGTATTGCATACTTTTCTTTTGCATATCTTACTATTGCATATTCCTGATATTGCATATTTTTATATTGCAAATTATTGATATTTCAGTCTCTTTGTATTGCATATTCTTGATATTGCATATTCTTTATATTGCATATTCTTTATATTTCATGCTCATGCTATTTCATGCTCCTGATATTGCACATGCTTAATATTGCATGTTATATTGTATATACTTTATAGTAAACATTATGTATCGCATAATGTTTATATTGTATATGCTTGATATTGTATGCGCTTGATATTGTATATTATTGATAATAAATAATACTGATGATTTATATTATTGATATTACATACTATTGATATTCCATAGTATTGGTATCATATAACATTGATATTGCATATTATTTATATTGCATATTGATATTGCATGTTGTTGAGCACTAAGGTTTTGATGGACGAGTCCAAAATGCTAACTCATTAATAGCGTTTTACCTCTCAACCAAATGAGAACTTCTACAACGAATATAATTATGTAGTTATCTTTCAATGACGGCGAGAATTCCAGAACTGAAAAGCACATTATTCGACCTAATCAAGCTGCCACTCACCTTTCTCTTTTCGCACGACACCAACGATCTGGCCTCTTTATTCTCATAACTACGTCGTCTCTAGTCTGCACAAACGCGCGGGAAGATGTTTGGTACTAGCAAAAATATAAACTGTTTGTTGAACTTAACACTTTTTATGATCAAATAAAGTTTTCACTATTTTTCTCATAAACAAATTGATATCATATTAGTATTGAAAGACTTAAACCATTCTTTTGTTCCATTCTTTATATTTTGTTCTCATTTTCTCCTTTTAATTTTGTAAATAATTACAATTACAGCTGATTTAGAGCAAAACAAAAACAAAAAACCCGTACCATTTCATTTTTAAAGGTAGCAATTGATTGATAATTCAACGCAAAATTTTATTTTTTAATTAATATTTATCGCATGAAAAAATTTCGTGATAAGAAATACCTAAAAATATTCACTAATAATATAAATCAGCCACATGAAAAGTAAAATAAATAAATTCTATATGGTAGTCATTTTTTCTAAGCAATAATTATCTCTATTAATATATATATATATATATATATATATATATATATATATATATATATACATACATCAATTCGGGAGACGAATATTTCGTTGTTTCAGCACGTGTAATTTAGCAGGTTATACTGAAGTACTTGCTAAAAGCATCTTCAGAGCTGTATGTTTTTGCAGAGAGGTTTATCCTATGTATTTATGTATAAAGATGATACTACTAAAAATAAACTATGCAACTGCTGTATTTGTATAAATAGCACCAATCATAATGTTATGAATATGATAAAAAGACATAAATAATATAAATTTTCTTATTATTTAATAAGAGTTTGACAAAAATGCCATAACAGTAAACACTAGAACTGGGAGTGTACAGTGAACTAACTGGAACAATTCACGATTTAGTAGAAGTGGAAGACACACGCATATGTATTTATGATTAGTATATCTTATTATATATGATGACATTCCTGAATATAAAATATATAAATGCCACTGCACTACCTAAGTATTTATTACAAATTAAAAGAATAACGTAAGATATCTTTGGGATAACAGAAGATTGTTTAAAACCACATCTTTACACTAGCGTATAAATATATAAAAATATAAATATATAGCATATAAAATAATGTTATTTATGTATAATCACACATTCAACGCGATTTTTGTTCATATTTTGAAGTATAACCATCGCTTTGAAAATGGAGATCTTATAAAACATAAGTAATAAATCTATTAGTCGGTTAATTGAATTTTTATTTCTCACTCCACCAACACAAAACAAAGAAAAGGCTTCTACCACATTTCTCCCCTCCTACCAAAACTAGCATTAGTGAAAAAATTTAGACATCGTGCACACACACACACACACACACACACACACACACACACACACACACACACACACACACACACACACACACACACACACACACACACACACACACATATCATGAAACTTTCTATTTATTTACTTTTTATTTTATTGTATTATATTTATTAATTTATTTTTTATACTTATAATATCTAATTTATTTATTTTGATCATTTATTTTACTTGTTTATTCTTTCATTCTTCTTTTCTATTGATACGAGCGCGTCTTAACTAAACGCATATGTTAGACGCAACCATTAAACGTTCAATAAGACACGTGACACACTAGCCGTTAACCGAAAAAAGCCACTATATTATTAAACATTCAGTTTATTTGAACAGTTCGGTTACTTGCAATTCAGATAATAGAGCCACATATTATCAGTTAGGGAAGTGATACGCAAAAAACGTTGTTGAGAGTTGAGCCTGAAACAGTGCGTATTCTCTCCTGAGAACCCATTACTTAAAAACTAAAGTATAATATTCCACAATTTAAAACAATCTACAAACTAATTTATGAATAAAATAACTACACAAGAAAGTGACAAAACGATCCCTATTTCTATCCTGATGATCTGACACTAACTGGAAGCCAAAAAGAATTATTTGACATTTGAAAACAGCTAAAGATATAATTATATTCAAACCTACAATGTCTTGAATGAAACCCACGGAACAGACGATTCGTTGAGCATTTTTGTTCTTCCGTTCCATATTAAATTCATATAACGCATAAAATATCGTGGCTAAGACATCTATTTGATTTTTAAATAGGCTACCCTATATTTAATCATGATTATTTTTATTTTGAAGTGAATACATACATATATACTTACATTATTATTATTATTATTATTATTATTATTATTATTATTATTATTATTGTTGTTGTTGTTGTAGTAGTAGTAGTAGTCTCAGTCCCTGTAAGTGTATTAATTTATTCTCATTTAAAATTTTTAGTGCAGTAGTAGTAGATTTTTTTAGGGGTAAATAAAGAAAGTAGCACCACTAGCAAACACCTTACAGATTTAACTTACCTGCAAAAAAGTTTTCATGACGGATGAAGTGGCAGGAAGCGTAAATTCCGCTTTCGTTACTTTAATTTTCTGTGGTGGCACCGGGCATTTGTAGGTCAAACCTTTGCTGTGGTAAAGCTTCTTTAGAACAGTTGCAATTGGGCCAAGTAAACCGCCATAATTCTTCTTTTCCATATCATCCAACAAAGTACACGTATCTGGGTATGTACTGAAATATGACCGATTAAATATTAAGGCTGATAGAGAAATAATGTCGCGTTTCATATTATTGATATTTTGTTAGTGTGGAAATAAGAATTGAGAGATACAAAAGGCTTTAATTGTAAATTCCATGTCATAATTTTTGAAAACTACTTAATCAAACATTGACTATATAATTTATCGTTTATCAGCATCCAAAACCATTGTGAGCTAATTTGTTTGCGAAATTCTGACTTTTTGGAGCTTTATTCTAACATATTTTCGATTGAAACTACTACAACGGTTTTTGTGACTGAACAAGTATATGGCCTCGTAATTGATTTTTAATTATAACGTATGATTGAAAGTGAATAATTCATTATAATAAACGATGACCAGATCATCAGCTTAATCGAGGATATTTTTCCAAAATCCTGTAACACAACAAAAGATGATGGTAGCCGTGTTTATGTTGGATACCTGATTATCAAAATTGGCGAGATGCACAAGAAAGTGTGCATTCGGCATCAGTCAACAGAAAAATGCCGGAATGTTGTAGCATAAATTTTTGAAGCTTGATAAATTCGGTTACAAAATTCAGCAGATTAACAATATTCACCAGACCTCTCTTCGCACAAACTACTTCTTTAAACATATCAATGACTGGATAAAAAAACTTTAGAACATATATCCGGTTGAAAATCGCTGGAGAATTTGAAAGATTACGTTTTTTGAGTTTGGTGAAAATAAATCGATTTCAATGATGCACTAAAAAAACAAAAAGTTACATCGCTGTGAAAACAATAACAAAATTAAAAATAATAAAATAATACAATTATTCTTTATCTCAAAAATCTAAAATATAATTTCAAAGATGTTTATAATTCAATATATTAATTTTTAGAATGATTTGGTCAATTCAGTACTCCGTTGTAATTAGTATCAATGATCACAAAATAATGATTGAATATTTCTAGATTTGAGAGCACGTGGACGAAATATAATTTTGAAAGTATTTGTTGGTAATAATTAACGCTAATTAATTTTGGACTTTTGGTCAGGAAAACATGTAGTATTTGTTCCGATTCTACACTTAATCTATTATTTTCTCTTCCAGTAAAGAAGTACTACACCTAGTTAGTTTTTATTTTGTTCCAATCCAACGTGCTCTTTGTTTTGGGGGAGGATAGCTGGATTTTCTCCCACATTAAAAACTGACCTTGTGTCTAACTATGTCTTCGTGGATGGGGCAAACAAATAGGAACTCACCAAGAACCAAATTTCGATATGCACGGTACTGGAACATTAATGAGGGCTTGCTTCTTCACTGAAATTTCAACCCGAGATGAATTGATTGGAGCCAATGTTTCTTCTTCCATGGTGACGTAAAATTTACCGGGTGATGGAAGTGGAGATGGGGATACTTTAAGCTCTTTTATTCGGATGATTCCAGGTTCTATAAAAAGATTGAAAAGACAAAGAAAATCAGCAATATGCCCCTCTGTGTTCTGTCTTATTAAATGTTAACATATATCAAAAGATATTACTCGTTCTTCTCTGCGTTCAGATATTATCTTTTCTTTAATATTTACATTTTAAATGTAACGCTAAATTTCCTCTGTTGCAGCGATAACAGACACCTTAAAATATAATTGGGCAAGTGCCATGATGAAAAATATCTTTTCTTCACGAAGCAAAATGGAATAAAAATAAAAAGCTTTAGTCAAAGAACGTGAATAAAAACCGAAGAAGTTATCTTTAAACTTTAATATTGTAACATAAAAAAAACTTATTATAAGTGTCAACTTAATGCTTTAGCTGCCTATTCTAATATATATGCTTGAGTTTTCCTATATGTCCATTTATTTGTGGTTTCTATAGGGTTGTCGCTTATTGTCTATTTGTGTTGGAATATATTTTATTGCTTTTATGTTTGCACCATTATCACACACATAAGAAATAAACACAATCCTTGTGACAGAACCACAAATGATCCTGGGACTGTTGCCGTCACATAAACAAATATCTGAAATATGATATCATAAAAGTTGTGGAACCAAGCAGAAATATTTAAGTGTCATGATTGACAATCGCTCCTTGATGGCGTGTATACGCGATTCGCTCGAAAACTTAGCGAATGTGCCCTCTTTCCATTACTAGAATATAGCAGACATTATAAAAATAAACAAAATATAAATATTGTTTATTATAAAAATAAATAAAATATAAATATTGTTTATTATAAAAATAAACAAAATATAAATATTGTTTATTATAAAAATAAATAAAATATAAATATTGTTTATTATAAAAATAAATAAAATATAAATATAGCAGACATTATAAAAATAAATAAAATATAAATATTGTTCATTATAAAAATAAACAAAATATAAATATTGTTTATTATAAAAATAAATAAAATATAAATATTGTTTATTATAAAAATAAATAAAATATAAATATTGTTTATTATAAAAATAAACAAAATATAAATATTGTTTATTATAAAAATAAATAAAATATAAATATTGTTTATTATAAAAATAAATAAAATATAAATATTGTTTATTATAAAAATAAATAAAATATAAATATTGTTTATTATAAAAATAAATAAAATATAAATATTGTTTATTATAAAAATAAATAAAATATAAATATCAATAGAGTGTACAGAAGAAAATAGACAAATTGGATCTTATTATGGAAGCATCACTAAACAGCTTCAACTCAACTAAACAGAGAATTTCAGACACATTCAAGCACTCTGAAAATATTATAGTTCTTGGAACATAACCTGCAAGATGCTGAAAACAAGAAAATGCTGAACAATGACAAATCACGAGTAAAAGTTTGGCACTATATAAACACTGAAACTGTAGGCACTACTTACCGTGGAATATCAGAACTTACTCAAGAAGAAATTGAACAAATCAAGTATATTCGAAACGAGGATGAAAGAAACGAAAGCTTGACGGAAGCAAAACAGAAGTGAACTCTACTCCAAAAGAGTAGATCAATAACTTCGGGAGAGAGATTAGACTCAAATTTTAAATTCCAAATCTAAAATGAAATGCTAAAACTGTAAATGAAGTTGAGGAGACAGAAACGACGGGAGAGAACGAATACCACTGATAAAGAAAAAGATAGGATATACAAAAAGATGAAAAACTAGGGCAAAAGATGCCAGTAAAAGAACAGGGGCAGATAAAAACAGATACAATGCAACAAAAATAACATTTACTAATAATAAATGTCAGATTTACCGAATCGTAACTTGAGGAACGTCAAAAAACGGATCACTTACATGTGGTGGAAATAAAACACTTCTGGAATTATATATGGGAAAAACAACAAGACCACAGCAGAAATGCCGCGTAATAGAAAAGTATGAAAAGTTGTCTTCGTAAAATTTAAAAAAAAGAAAAAACTGAAATTAATGAAAAGACCCTCTAGTTGACCACAAGAAAAATGACAAAATCGAAAGGGCCTGCCATGATGAAATGCATAGCTCTACACCGTCTATGAAGATGTAAATACGAAACAGTCGAACCTTAATGCATGATTAAAAGAGAAAAAATAATCTAAAAAAGACATTGGGAATGTCGCCAGGCAACTAAAATCCAACATCCTTCCTACTAATCATGTGTAAAATAGCAATATCACAAATAGGCAAAAAAATCTATCATTCCTTTAATAATTGCATACTTTTAATTGAGGAACATGTACGAGTTTAAAGATATGAAGGAAAACATGACATGCTATATATTGAATAGAAGATATTAAACAAAACAAATACAAAAAAATTACACAACTATGACATGAGTTAATACATGAATGCATACGACATAATCCCTCAAATATGAATAAATTAATAATCAAATATGTTTAAAATACATGGCACAATTTTATGGAGAAATCAATGAAAACAGGCGGTTGTAAAATAACAATAACGGATTAGTTGGGGATATTTACGTCGAGAGGGTACAGCTGCTTTAAGTTCGTCAGAGCACATTCCATTAAGAGGTTTGTTAGATAAGTCCAGGGGCGCAGCATTTCGGCGATGGGACATAGACTGGAGTTTGGCTGACAGTGCAAACCTATTAGGTTGGCGACTCTCTTTTTTAACCCTGGTTAATAACGAGAGACCAGTGGTAAATGCACTAGCGAAGATATTGCAACAATATCCCATGCATAGGCGTATAATGACTGTGAGTAAATGTACAAAATACTCTCATGTGTGAGTTACCTTCTAGCATGGTAGAGGGAGCCCACATTGTTTGCAACAACCTTGGCAATGACCTCAATGTATTTGTTCCAATTCATGTTGCCTGTAAATGTTAAAACGAGAAGTTTGAACGAAGTAGTGTATTGACCCCTCATGGCAATCAGTGGTCGAGAATGTTTCTTGTAATTATTAAAAGAACGAACTTAGTCTTGGCAACATTGAATGTTACCATCCATTTACGACCTCATTCCACTACAGACTAGGGGTTTCTTTTAAGATTTTAGCCATTATTATCAGGGGGTTCATTTATGAATATAAGGGAAAATAAAAGTCCGAATATGGAACTTTTGGTCCACCCGCATTTATATCATGTTGTTTTGACGTACAACACATATATTTTCTTATCTTAGAAGCATTTGATAATGTTAAATATTTTTCCAGTAATCCCGTATGATTTAAGTTTCATGAGAAAACCATCGTACCAAAAACTGCCTTATCCAGTGTGTTAGATATACGTTAGAGATATAACAGTTAGGATATTTGCAGTAGAACGGGTTTGACTAAATTCATACAGTCGGTGGAAAAGAAGTTTATTATGTATGAAGTGGTAGACTAGTGTTTAATTTATTAAGGACTCAAGCGGGAGAATACTAATGGGTTAGCGTTAATTGAGCGGATCAATTTTTAAAAAAAATGTTACAATAGAAACAATTTTTTAAAATTGAGTGGATCAATTTTAAAAAAAAATGCTACAATAGAAGCAATTTTTTAAAATTGAGTGGATCAATTTTTTTTTAAAATGCCACAATAGAAGCAATTTTTTTAAAAATTGGTACAATAGAAGCAATTTTTTAAAAATTGGTACAATAGAAGCAATTTTCCAGCAGTCAATGAAGCAAAATTCGCAAAGGCATTTGTTAGAGTTTGGATAAAACCGAGGCAACCTCAGCGAAGCATTTTCTTAATAGTGTTGCCGAAATAAAATCAGGCCCAGGTACGTAAGTTTTTATGAACTCACGAACATAGAAAAAAGTGATTTTTACATAATCGAACAAGGAAATTTTGGAAAGGTTGTTTCTTGGGTCTAAAGTGGAGTAAGGGGGCAAGACGTCGGGCAAGCGAGTTCGCATTTTCGGTTGCCGTACAATCGTGACTTCTGGAAAATCTACAACAGTGTAGTAAATAATGGGCAATCAACGATTCCCCCACTAACCAACAATCACGAGGTTCTTTGCTCAGCAACCGAGAAGGCTAACATGCTTGCCAGTCGGTTTGCCTCCAACTCTACACTGGACCCTTTAAACCACCCCCTACCTGACTTTCCTATGCGGACAGACGCCAAGCTAGACGATCTGGAAATCACCCCTGCTCAGGTGCATGCTATCATAAAAAACCTTGACACTTCCAAAGCATGTGGACCCGACCTCATCCCAGCTGTGCTATTAAAAAAGTGCTCAGCCGAAGTAGCTCCAGTTCTCTCCAAACTCTACAACAAATGCCTTAATGAATCTTGCTTTCCGAGCTGCTGGAAAACTGCTTCTGTGGTACCAGTATTCAAGAATTCTGGCGAAAGAACTGACCCATTAAATTATCGCCCTATTAGCCTCCTCCCACTTTTTGCCAAAATATTTGAGACCTTAATTAACCATGCTCTAGTCCAGCACCTTACAGATGCTAAACTTCTGACCGACCATCAATATGGATTTAGACAAGCCCGTTCCACGGCAGACATCCTCACTGTAATCTCTGAACGCATATACCATTCACTGGATAAAGCGGGAGAGGGCAGAGCGGTAGCTCTAGATATATCTAAGGCTTTTGACAGGGTATGGCATGAGGGTCTCCTCAGGAAGATTAGATCTTACGGTATCACTGGTAGAATACTTAACATAATTAAATCCTTCTTAGATAAGAGAAAAATCCAGGTTGTCCTCGACGGTCGTACGTCTAAACAATATAATATAAATGCCGGAGTGCCCCAGGGATCTATCCTTGGTCCTCTGCTGTTCCTGATATTCATAAATGACCTCCCCGATAAAATTGCCTCTGAGATGGGTATATATGCTGATGACACCACACTCTATAGCAGGCACGACAGGAAAACAAATGAACATATATCTAAAGTAATGGCAGAAACACTGGAGGATGACCTCAAATCAGTAGTGGAATGGGGACAAAAATGGATGGTAACGTTCAATGCCACCAAGACAAAACTGGTTTCATTCAATAATTACAGGAAACCTTCTCTACCACCTATAGCAATGGCCAACAACTCTTTAGCTGAGAGTACGTCTTTCAAGCTCCTTGGCCTAACGTTCACAGGAAACATGAGCTGGAACAATTACATCGAGGGCATTGCCAGGGCCGCTGCGAGGAAGGTGGGCTCTCTCTACCGTGCTAGAAAACTTCTAACACCCGAAAGTATCCTGTACCTCTATAAGGCCACTATTCGCCCATGTATGGAGTATTGCTGTCATATTTGGGCCGGTGCATCGGCTACTAGTCTCTCTCTCCTTGACAGGGTTCAAAAGAGAGTCGCAAATCTGATAGGCCCTGAACTGGCATCAAAACTTCAGCCTCTGTCCCATCGTCGAAACGTTGCATCCCTCTGCCTGTTCTACAAGTATTATAATGGTGAATGCTCTGAAGAACTGCAAGCACTTGTGCCCCCACGACGTGAACACCCTCGACAGACCCGACAAGCTGCAAAATCCCACCCCCACACTGTAGAGATCCCTAGATGTAAAAGATCGTTCTACTCCAGTAGTTTCTTCCCCAGAACTGCTAGACTTTGGAATTCCATTCCAGGTCACTGCTTCCCCAACTGTACTGACATGCATAAGTTCAAGTGCAACGTGAACCAACATCTCGCTGCCCTAATCCCTACATAGTGCCCCAGTAGATGTTTCCCCTGATAGTAGCCCCCTACACCAAAGTGGCAATGTGCCTTGTTTGGGGTGAAAATATAATAAAAAAAAAAAAAAAAAAAAAAAAAAAAAAATTAAAGATTATTGTATTTTGGCGTTTGTCTACTTCTGTGCCAACAGAAACATGTGGTTGGTTGACAAAACAAGAATAGACAGAGTGCACATTACTAAGGCAGTTGTTTTTACGATGCCAATACCCGAATTCGAATCTCACATAAGTCTCCATTATTTCTGTGTGGTAATGCCTAATTGTGATATTAATAACTCCCTTTTCTAGATGCTTATTTCTAGATTCTTATTTCTAGATGCTTATTTCTGGATGCTCATTTCTAGATACTTATTTCTAGATGCTTATTTCTAGATGCTTATTTCTAGATGCTTATTTCTAGATGCTTATTTCTAGATGCCTATTTCTAGATGCTTTTTTCTGGATGCTTATTTCTAGATGGTTATTTCTAGATGCTTATTTTTAGATGTTTATTTCTGGATGTTTATTTCTAGATGCTTATTTCTGGATGCTTATTTCTGGATGCTTATTTCTAGATGCTTATTTCTAGATGTTTATTTCTAGATGCTTATTTCTAGATGCTTATTTCTAGATGCTTATTTCTAGATGTTTATTTCTGGATGCTTATTTCTAGATGCTTATTTCTAGATGCTTATTTCTGGATAATTATTACTAGATGCTTATTTCTGGGTGATTATTTCTAGATGCTTATTTCTAGATGCTTATTTCTGGATGCTGATTTCTAGATGTTTATTTCTAGATGCTTATTTCTAGATGTTTATTTCTGGATAATTATTTCTAGATGCTTATTTCTGGATGCTTATTTCTGAATGCTTATTGCTAGATGCTTATTCCTGGATAATTATTTCTAGATGCTTATTTCTGGATGATTATTTCTAGATGCTTATTTCTGGATGCTTATTTCCGAGAAATGCAGCTTGTGAAACTTTCATCCTGCTTACTTTTATTTTCTTTCCAGCCTATAACATTGGTTTTCTCAAGACTAAAGCCAATAGACATCTGTCTTTGCAATAATTTTTCCTTTATTGCTAAATTTATGCTAACTTTGGTCGATTTCCACACAAAAAAAATCTAACAGAATATTTAATTTGATAAGATTTTTTTATAAGTTTAAAAACATTTACAGAAAATAACATTACATGAATATTTTTTAAGCTGAGAGATGTTTTGGATGATTATCCGCCAAAACTAAGCATACAATCAATTCGGCGTTATTCAAAGTGAATTATTTTCGTTTAAAGCATAAAGTTTAAGTGTTTTTGCAACTAAAAACAATGCGCAAACGAAAGTCATCGTAATTACTCACTCTCTTATTTAATAAATAAGTAGTGTATTTTCTCAAGAAATATCACGAAGTATTTTACTCCATACTAGCGGTAGATACTATACAAAAATAGAAATACACATTAACACCACTCAACGCGCGGTTATAAACTAGCAGTGTCAGAAATTTCGTGAAAATAGTGAATAATTCCACCCCATCTTTCCAAGCTTATAACTCCTCGAAAAATGTAATTCAAGCCCTAATTTTTTTTTCAATTAAAGGAGCAAGGACCAAGGTTTTATTAAAAAATAAAAAAACAAAACAATGTGTTTTTTTTTTAAAAAAGGTTTTAAACTTCGGACTTTACAGGTAAATTTCTAAAAAAGCGATTTTTTTTTGTTTTAAATTTGAATATATTATTTATTGACCTTTTCTCTTCAATTTGTGATATATAAAACTCCACGACATAAATTAATTATTTACTTTTTAATAGACATTTCAAAATGAGAGGCGTGAATTATTCGACCCCCTATCTTTCTAAGCTTATAACTCCTCGAAAAATGTAATTCAAGCCCTAATTTTTTTTTCAATTAAAGGAGCAAGGACCAAGGTTTCATTAAAAAAAAAAAGACAAAAAGAAACAATGTGTTCTTATAAAATAAGGTTTTAAACTTCGGACTTTACAGGTAAATTTCTAAAAAAGCGATTTTTTTTTTGTTTTAAATTTGAATATATTATTTATTGACCTTTTCTCTTCAATTTGTGATATATAAAACTCCACGACATAAATTAATTATTTACTTTTTAAGAGAAAGTTGAAAATGGGTGACACTTGGGGGGGGCGTGAATTTAAAAAAAAACGTTTGTCTAAAATATTATATTCGGTTTATTGGAAAGAACATAAAATTTCACATTGACCCTGAAAATATCGTAAAAATAGAATAAATAGAAAAATTTTGATAGATTTTTAAAATTTAAAAATTGAAAAATATTAAGTTTAAAAATTGAAAAATATTGAGTTCGGAAAATTCATTACTGTTTTAAAAAAAAAAAAAATTATTACTTTTAAAACAACTGTAATAGTTTATTTTGGAAGTATAATCCATAAAGAAAATAAATAACCCACTTTTAACAGAGAAACTACGAGATTTTTATATTGTATTCGCAGTTTCGTGTTAGGGGTGTCAAAAATTCCTACAAAAATTCTGATACTGCTAGTTATAAACTAGTTGTCATTTTATACAAGAAAAAATATTATTCACGCAAATGATAATCAATAAGTGTTTATGTATATATGAGGAGGTTCCAAAAGTAATGCCTCCTATATTTTATTTCGTCCGAATAGATCAAAAGGGATTACAAATTGCATTTTCATGATGACTGAACTTGCCTCTTTGTTGCAGATATTGACGGCGTGAGGGGAAAGTAACCCATGTGTCAGAAGCAGATATGTGCTATTGAGAATAGTAGTGACTATACAGAAATGAACAAAATTCTGAAGCGCAAAAAGTCGCTCGTTTAAATGGTATCACTCCTGTGTTCGTAGCTCTTCAACTTTCTAAGTTAAAAATAGTAGGTTTTATTTTGAGGGGTATTAGGATAATGCTATATTGAAAACATCACTTGGGAAGGTATTAACCTCTACTTTATCAGAAAAAATGTATTACTTTTTTTGGATTACAAATTTTGGTACTCCTGCAGTATTTTACCCACCGATTTCACGATCTTAGCCGAGCGTTGATCGACATCCGTCGGAAAACGCCGGAACATGGCGAGCGGTACGATACTCTATCGGCCAATCAGGGCGCTTCAAACGAACGCGCAGCAGACGAATAATTTTCATTGAAATTACACACATAGCGTTTCATTTCAGTTATTTTATTGTTCAAAGTAAAAATACACAGCCTTTCATTTCAGCTATTTAATTTAGCGATAAAAAAAACAAAAAAAAACCGGGAGCTGTTGGAAACATATTTATGCGAATTTATGTGGAGACAAAAATTTGGACACAACCCTTTTGTCTCCATAATAAATCAAATCGCGGAAGGCTACCCGGTTTGGGAAGGAGCTTCTTTCCACATCCTCTGAAAACCCTTTGCTCCCTACTTTGCCTCTCTACAGTCAGTAGAAAATCTTCCAGTCGGAACTAAAGATAAACAGTAATTGTTGTCCCCCCCCCACAAACATTACTGAAAAAAAAACAAACAAAAAAAAAACATTGTTGTTACTGTTTAATAACGTTTTGTTAAAAACAAACAAACAAAACAAAAAACATTGAAGTGTTTATTACTGTTGCTTACCCCCCCCCAAAAAAAAGCTATCGGAAAACAAAATGAACCAAAAAAAAAAAAAATATTCAACAAAATAAATTTATTTTACTTTAAAAAAACTTACGGTAAGTGTTTGTGATTTATTTTATCCAAATTTTTTGTATTAATTTTATGTTGTGTGTGTGTGTAATATCTTTTCCTTGTAATGTTGTTGCTATTCACATACTTTTAGCGTTCTTGCACCCTAGTAGCTCCGAATTCTCGGCTTTCGTCGGCGTTAACGCCGAAAGCGTTCGTCAACGCTCGGCTAAGATCGTGAAATCGGTGGGTAAAATACTGCAGGAGTACCCAAATTTTAGTAAAGAGGATTTAGTTATAAAACAGAATTAATGTAAATATCATTTTTTTATATTTGTACAAGATGCTCGTTTATAAAAAACGTTTATATATTTATGAAGTTGTGTGTGTGTGTATGATGATTGCAACGTCTTGTGAGACGAGTGCCACTCCCACTTAAAGTCCATGAGCCCAAAAATGTCTTCCATCGCCACAAGACCATTTAAATAGACAAATGCCTGAGGGAGTATCTATACACAGATGATGTTACAGAGTCTTAGCTTTGTACGACAGCTAAGTCTCTCTCTCTCGGTTTAAAATGTTGAGATCCAACAACAAGCAAGAACAAGATAGCTAGCAATAAGTTAAACTGCAGACCAGCTTAATATGGATGTTGGTCTCCCGCTTTAAGGTTTTTTTTACATCAGAGATTTGCTTCTCCTAGAAAGGTTGTCTTCACCACGGCTTACGGGAGTCTTCTCCACCCCAACACACACATACATACACACAAACACACACGATGCTAGTTGGCCGTTGACCCCGAAAAAGGGTTCATTCGCCCTTTGAAAGGTCTTGTTTTTGATCCTTCAGGGAGTCTAGCCACTCTCCTCACCAAACAAGTCTGGTGGGGGAACCAGTTTAGTTGCCGGTGATCTGACCATGAGGCAGGTAGTAATGGGTTACATGGTACCAGTAGCATATGACATGACCTGACATATATATATATATATATATATATATATATATATATATATATATATATATATATAAACAAATTTACATGATCGCGATGTGTATGTGTTTATATATTTGTATGTATACGGTTCACTTCTAAATAAATGTTGAAACACTTGCTTTATCAGAATATATTATTATTATTATTATTATTATTATTATTATTATTATTATTATTATTGTTGTCATCATCATCATCATCATCATTATTATTACTATTATTATTGACAGTGTGAGAATCGCCCGCGTAGATGCAAATGAAAGTAATGTGACGGAACTTAGGTGGACACTGTTTCCCACGTTCGATTAAAAAAAATAACATCCTCCGCCTCATCTAATAGTGCAAATGAACGAGTCAGACTGAATATACACTGAGGATGCGATAATGTGGAGGCGAATAGAAAATACGCACAGTTTTGTCTTGACTAATTGAATGAAATGAGAATAAACTGAACGTTATTTTAGAATATTTCCAGTATTAAGACTGATTTCATCTTTATTTTTGCACAACGTTTCGACCTAACCTTCTTTAGGTGCATTTTGTTAAACGCGGCTACCTTTTTATCGAAATCAGAAACCTACATGGAATTTCGAACTGGGCCTCTATTTAATGCACTGGGTAGATTATTCTTATTCCGTCAGACATAACCGGTTACAAGTTTTAATTATTGATCGACTGATTAGTCGGATTTGGACCTCAGAATTCACCCTTGTTTATTATGTTATTTCTTAGTAATTTTCGGCTTAAATAGAAGTGATATTTTCAACATCTAGAAAATTGTTACGTAGAATTTATTATTAATCAACGCCTTTATCCGTCGTGCTTCGCCTTTTGGTATAGCTTCTCGAGTTTTAAAAGATGGACCTGAATGTCGGAAGCTATTACGATCGTGACGTTGTGAGAATAACAACCAAGTTGAGGTTAGTAGTCCGAATAATCCATATTAGACAAAAGCTCACCTAAAAAATCTGAAACAAAATAAATGTTATTCTTCGGAATTTTTTAGGTAAAGATTGATCATTGTTATTATTTCTATTATTTCTATTATTTCTATTATGTGCATTATCTTGCTTGTTGTTTTCTACATCGTTTCATATCGTTTCCGCCGATGTAGGTTCGACTAATATTCACGGTTATATAAACTAGACTACACGTTTCCGGCATTTCATGTAGATTGACTCATGAAATATAATCCAGCAAATTAAAGTTGACGGTTTTCATCCACAAAAACTATCATGTAATTCTACCACACACCCTAAGTCCTAGTAGTATCTACTCTTATTCTTTCTTTTTTCATTCTGATGGTTTTTCCTTCTTTTTTTTTTTCTCTGTTTATCTCTCCTCCGAATTGTTAAATAAAACAAATAAAGAAAAAAGAATTATTTTATAATGTGGAATGGTAAATCAGTTTCATTTATAAAAAAAAATATAAATTGAAGGCCAACGTTGTGAGAATCACAAACACGCTGGGAGTAGTTTATTATTTCACATTCTATTATTTCCCTAACGTAAAGTTATTTAAAAATAACATTTACATTGCAGTTTAACTTTTAGCTCATATTGTCTTACAGATTATTATATGAACAAAGAAACAAATGATACTCTATTGGTGAGAGGTCTGAAGAATATGGTGGATTATGAATCTCTCAATTTAAATCAGTTATCGTGTATTGAGCCATTTTTTGGCCAGGTGGAGTTACACATTGTCCTGAAGAAAACACAAACTGTTTATGTTTACTAATGCTTATTGTTTCTGTTTTTATAACAGTTTATTCTGTACATGATGTTTTTATAACAGTTTATTCTGTACATTATGTTCTTATAACAGTTTATTCTGTACATGATGTTTTTATAAAAGTTTATTCTGTACATGATGTTTTTATAACAGTTTATTCTGTACATGATGTTTTTATAACAGTTTATTCTGTACATGATGTTTTTATAACAGTTTATTCTGTACATGATGTTTTTTATAATAGTTTATTCTGTATTTGACGTTTTTGTAAAACAGTTTATTCAGAAACTATAGTTGTTGTTTTTTGATAACAGTCTACTTTGAACATGTTTTTTAAAAACAGTTTACTTTGAACATGTTTTTTAAAACAGTTTATTTTAAACATGTGTTTATAACAGTTTATTTTGAACATGTTGTTTTAAAACAGTTTGTTTTGTATATGTCTTTCATAACAGCGTATTACGAATATGTTCTTTATAAAAGTTTATTTAGAACATGTTCTAGTTTAGCAACATGTGTGTTAACATTTACTTGTTCACATATGTAAAAACTCACTTATACTAAGTCAACCAATACACTTATGTAACAACAACCGATACACTAATGAAAAGTCAACAAATACACTTCTATAAAATAAACAATACACTTATGAAAATCAACCCATACACTTATGATAAGTCAACAAATACACTTATGAAAGGACAACCAATACATTTATGAAAAGCCACCCATACCATTATAATAAGTCAACCAATAGACTTATAAAAAACAATACACTTACTCGTAGGAAAAGTTAACCAGTATACTTATGAAACGTCGAACAATACACTTACGAATAATCAACCAATACACTCATGAAAAGAAAACAATACACTTATAAAAAGTCAATCAATACATTTATGAAAAGACAAGCAATATACATATGAAAAGTCAACAATACACTTATGAAAATTCAGCAACTGCACTTATGAAATGTCAAGCAATAAACTTTTGAAAAGTCAACCAACACACTTATGAAAAGTCAATCAATACACTTATCAAAAGACAACAAATACACTTATTAAATATCAATTAACGCACGAATAAAAAGACAATCAATAGAGTTATGATCAGTAAACCAATACACTTATTAGAAGAAAATCAATATAGTTATGAAGAGTCAACGAATACACAAATAAAAAGTCAACCAAAACGATTATGAATAGTCAACCAATACTTATAATAAATCAGCCAATACACTTATGATAAATCAACCAATACACTTATGATAAATCAACCAATACACTTATAATAAATCAACCAATACACTTATGATAAATCAACCAATACACTTATAATAAATCAACCAATACACTTATGATAAATCAGCCAATACACTTATGATAAATAAACCTATACACTTATGAAAAGCCAAACAATACACTTATTAAAAGTCAAACAATACACTTATGAAAAGCCAAACAATACACTTATGAAAAGCCAAACAATACACTTATTAAAAGTCAACCAAAACAATTATAAATAGTCAAACAATACAATTACAAAAGGTCAACCAAACACAAATAAAATCAACCAATACAGTTATGAAAAGACAACCAATACACTTATAAAAAGTCAACAAATACGCGCATTAACAGGCAATATACACACTTATAAAAAGTCAACCAATAAACTTATGATAATTCAACCGATACACTTATGAAAGGCAACCAATACACTTACGAAAAGTCAACCAATACAATAATGAATAGTCAATCAATACACTTGTGAAAAACAAATACACTTTATGAACACTCAACTAATACACTTATGAAAAGTTATCCTAAACACTTTGATTAGTAATTCAATACACTTATGAAAAATTAACTAATACACGTATGGTAAGTCGACCGATACACTAATACAATTATGAAAAATAACCCGATGCACTTATAAAAATACAACCAATACACTTATGAAAAGTTAACCAATACATTATGAAAAGTAAACCGATGAACTTAGTAAAAGTCAGCAAATACATTTTTGAAACGCAAACCAATACCATTATAAAAAGTCAACTAATACACTTGTGAAAAGACAACCAATATATTAATGACAATTCAACCAATACAGTAAGTAACACTCAACCAATGCACTTATGAAAAGACACCCTATACATTTGTGAAAAGACAACCTATACATTTATGAAACGTTGAACATACACTTATCAAAAGTCACCCAAACCCTTATGACAATTTAACAAATAAATTTATGAAAATCAACTAATACACTTATTAAAATTCAATAACTACGCTTATGAAAAGTCAACCAATACATTTATAAAAACACAACCAATATACTAATGAAAAGTCAACATAATCCCTTATGAAAAGACAATCAATACATTTATTAAAATACACCAATACATTTATGAAAATACACACAATACAATTTTGAAAAGTCAACCAACACACTTAGAGAAAAGACAACCCATACACATATGAAATATAAAACAGTACACTTGTAGAAATCACGCAATGCACTTATCAAAGGCAACCAATACACTTATTAAAAGTCAACCAATATACTTATGAAAAGTGAACCAATGCACTTATGAAAAGTCAACCAATAAACTTAGTAATAGTAAACCAATACATTTATGATAAGTCAACCATTACCCGTATGAAAGTCAACGAATGCACTTACGATAAGTCAACTAATACATTTATGAAAAGTTAACCAATGCACTTACGTAAGGACAACTAATACACTTATGAAATTCAACAAATACACTTATAAAAAATCACCCCGTGCACTTATGAAAAATCAACAGAATACACTTATTAAAATTCAACAAATACATTTATGATAAGTCCACCAATGCACTTATGAAAATCAAACAATGCAGTTAAGAAAAAACAACCAACGCACTTATGAAAAGTCAACCAATGCACTTATGAAAAGTCAACCAATACACTTGGAAAAATCAATTCACGCACCATCAAAAAGACAGCCATACCCTTCCGAAAGGACACGGAATACACTTATGAAGACTCGCCGAAAAAAAATCAACGAACACACTTATGAAAAGCCAATTAATACGCTTATGAAAAGACAACGAATGCACTTATGATAAGACAACTAATGCACTTATGATAAGCAACCAATATCTTTATGAAAATTAAACCAATGCGCTTCTGAAAAGTCAACCAACACAATTATGAAAAGTCAACCAATACACTTATGAAAAGACAACCAATATACTTATGAAAAGACAACCATACACTTATTAAAAGTCAAGCAATACACTTATGAATAGTGAAGTAATTGACTGATGAAGGCACCGAAAACGCTTATGAAAAGCCAACCGCGTCCCTTTTAAAAAGTCAACCATACTCTTATGAAAAGACAATTAATGCAATTATGAAAAGCCAACAAATACACTTATGAAAAGTCAACCAATACAATTATTAAAAGTGAACCAATACATATATGAAATGTGAACTAAAACACTTATGAAAAATCAACCGATGCACTTATAATAAGTAAACAAATGCGGTTATGAAATGACAACCAATAAAGTATAAAACGTCAACCGATACACTTATGATAAAAACTAACCAATACACTTATGAAAAGCCAACAATATAATTATGATAAGTCAACCAGTGCAGTTATTAATAATCAACCAATACGCTTATGAAATATAACCAATACAATATTTAAAATACACTCATTAAAGCCAACCAATACCCGTATGATAAGTTAACTCATACACTTATGAAAGGTAAACTAATACACTTATGAAATGTAAACTAATACACTTATGAAAGGCAAGAAATACATTTTTGAAAAGTAAACCAATACACCAATGAAACGTATACCAATGCTATTCTGAAAATAAAAACAAATAAAGTAACAAAACGTACACTAATACACTTATGAAAAGACAACTAATACACTCATGAAAAGTTAACAAACACACTTATCAAAAGACAACGAATACGCTTATGACACGTCAACCAATATACTTATGATAAGTCCACAAATAAACTTATGCAAAGAAAACCAAGAAACTAATGAAAATACATCCAATACACTTATTAAAAGATAACCAATACACTTATGAAAAATTTCTGAAAAGGCAACCAATACACATTTTAAAAGTCGACCAATGCACTTATGTAGAGTCACCCAATACACATATTAAAAGTCAACCAATACACTTATATAAATACAAACAATACACTAATAAAAAGTCAACTAATACTATTATGAAAAGTAAACCAATACACTCATGAAAAGTCAACAAATACACTATTAAAATTCCACCAATACACTAATGAAAACTCACTAATGGGCTGATGAAAAGTACACCAATATACTTATAAAAGACACACAATGCAGTTATGAAAATCAACCGAAAAATTTATGAGAACGCAAACAATACATTGTGAAAAGTCAACCAATACACATTTTAAAAGTCAGCCAATAAACATTTTAACAGTCAACCAATGCACTTATGAAAAGTCACTCAATACACATATGAAAAGTCAGGCTATGCACTTATGAATAGTCGACAATACACTTACGAAAAGTCACCAATACACTTATGAAATGTTAACCAATACACTTATGAAAAATCAACCAATACACTTATGAAAAGTCAACCAATGTACTTATGAAAAGTCAACCAATACAAACTAAAATTTCTTTTATGAATAATTGTCCATTTTTTCTCTTGACATTTTTGTACTTTTCATTTTCTCATTTCATGTCATAATTTCATAAAAAAGGGATAGTTTTATGCAACTAACACGAAAACCAAATGGTAATTCTGTGTAGCAACTTGTCAGGTATAAACTTATTTACACAATATCTTTTTTCCCCAGATAATGTAAATCTAATAAAGTTTATGATTTACATGCAAGCATTTAACATGTTACAGTTGCTTATTCAACTCGATGGCACACATGAAGCCATCATCATGAAACAACATTCCAGTATTCCAATATTCCAGGTTGAATTTTTATGAGTTTTATCTCGAAAATATTTTCTAAACCAATTTCTAGCAGTTCTTTGATTTACTATAATATATCGGTACAAATTTTCTGATAAACATTTCTTTCAGATTTCGATTCATACAATAAAGAAAAACAGATAATTAGATTGACATCAGCCATGTTTGAAATCCGAAATAACTATTTGCAAAAAATATGAAAAATACTAATTGAATAAAAGAATTTTGTTGAAAAAATATCTGATAGCTAATTTTGTTAAACGAACGTTGAAAATAAAACACCCTGCTATGATGAGATTGACAGAATTTGCGCTATTGAAGCATTATATTCTGCTACAAGGTGGATAAGCAAAAAATATACACCCCACTTCAAATTAGAGCATTTTAGATTGGGATGAAATTGATTCAGTCTGGAAGGATTCCATCTTTACTAACTGAGGATAGCACACTTTGCTCTTACCCAAAAGGGAATATAGTAACTAATAAACTAATTTATTAATAACTGAAAACTATTATTTTTTAAAGAATTCTTTAAAAAATCGACGGATTATTTTTACACAATAATTTATTTAAGACGTGAAGTGTTTTCATTGTTCACAAATTGACTTGCATTACTCAACGGAAATCACCGAGAATTGACGACAAATCTTTATTCTTTCTCCTGGGATCTGATTCCGCATAAATGCCAAAGAAAAATTTAAGGCTTTTTTCTCTAATTGATTGTACCCTTTGTTGGTGCCGCTATTCGACATAAAACAGTGACGAATGATGTGTTTTGCAGATGTTTTTCAAGGAGCCCACCGAATGCATGGCACAAGGAAACTATTCAACTTCAGTTCTTTATTTAAAATTAGCACTGGATATCTGAATCGTTCCCATCTCACGAAGCAAAACTATTCCTTTTTCCTGATAATAAAGATTCAAGAAATCCCAATAGAAAAAAGTCCGCGCTTTACTTTTCAAGTAATCATTATGCTAAAAAGGTGTGTGTGTGTGTGTGTGTGTGTGTGTGTGTGTGTTGACTGTTTTCATTTACTATTAGTAACGTTCGCCATGTGTGTGCACTAACTCAACCCCCAAATATGTGTCACCAGGGATGGAGAAGGTTCCGAGTCAGGCATTCTTTTCCTTCTTTTCTGGTGTACTTGAAGCGGGTGTAATCTGTATCCAACCATCTATGCATATTTCTATAAATATTTTTTCATCGCCTTTCCCTCCTATATGTATGTATACGCTCTAACTTTTTTGAAGCATGTCTTTCTTGAAAACTATATCAGTTTCTACGTTGTGAGCTTTTATTTTTCACGGAACCACTCCTTTTATGTAGGAATTGTGTGAAGATTATAATTATTCGAGGATATTTGTTTAATAATTTTCAGTTTAATGAGCATCAAACACTTGAGAAGGTACTGATATCAGAAAAATGTATTATATTTTTTCGATGGATTACAAAATTCTATGAAGAAGAAGTAGAAATATCTTTACATACAAAAGTTATTTATTTAAAATCCTGAACTGATATGTTATATTTTTTACAAAGGAGTCACCACTTGTCAAGGCCCGAAGGCAACGCGAGAATACGGATTAATGACTGTACAATAGTCAATGCGACAATATAGTGGTAATCACTAGTGGTGAAAATTTAGTAAATTGGATTACTTAAGGGGACGGCTCGTCAAGAATTTGTTTACGTTGGACTTGAAGATGACAAAATTGTAGTCAGCTGGAATACAGGCAAAAGGAACAGAGTTCCACAGGCGTGAAATTCTAAGAAAGAAGCTTTGTTGATGGAATCTACGTTAAGCTTAGGTACAGATAAAAGTTTGTGGAAAGACTTTGTAGTGGTTTCAATTCGACGAGTGTTTTTCATGAAAGTTTTGCGAGAACTGACCATAGATTGGATCTCAGATGAATACTTGCTATGAAAATAATGATTTATCCCAACGTCTCTTCTGTGGGAAAGAGGTTACAGTGAAGAGAAAATGGTATACTCTATTAAGCTAGAAATCTATCTTGAACTCTGTCAAGGAAGGATAAATTTTTTCTAGCAGCTCCAGCCCAGACATGGCAACAGTACTCCATCCTTTAACGTACCTGGCTCTTATATAGGTAGAGAATTGCATCAGCAGTGAGATATCTGCTGGAGCGGTAGAACGATCCCATTATTTTTTCCAGCTACCCTTGGCAACGAATTTGATGTACGTATTCCATTCCAGATCAAAAAGCTTGTCCAAACCGGGAGCCCCCCCCCCAAATGAGAGCCATTACTTTTAATTGATGCCAAATGGGGATCACAGCGTTAATTATAAACAGATAGAAGCTTAGTTTTAGATGCATTAAAAGAACCAGCCACCCCTTTGCTCAAGATCAGAAGGCGAGAAAATCAGAAAGAACTTGGTCGTTTACAGCCTTTGATGTGTTGCCATAGATGGTAGTGTCATCAGGATAAATGTCAAATAACACTAATTATTTATGCGCACACGATTGGTGTGTTTAGATTTTAGATTCCCTTCTATGGTATATTGCAAAAGCACATCATTAACTTGATCGGCTGTTGATACTATAAAACAAGTTTATATGGCCATCTCTATTTCTAAATACCGAATATAAATTAAAAATGAACAAAATAATTGGAGAAGTTATACAATCATTTTTTCACTCTGAGAGAGATAGTTATAAAATATCTATATAATATAGTGAATCATGTCTATTTCTCGACTTCTGCCATCGGTAGCTTTTTTTTTCTAGAAAATCAATGCCTGATTTGTATTAACCAGTCGATAACGGCACTTGTTGCCCTCTGTTCTTTAAAAGTAAAGCTTAAAATTTCTATCGACTTCATCGACTACAAGACCACATCCCACACACTAACGAGTTTCTACCAATATGGTATGAAATACCTTGTATAATAGGCAAGTTTACCTAACAAATAAAATATTTTAAAACAACTGCTTTTTCCATGCGTCCCAAGAGTGTGGAGGTATATCTGTTAACTTGTATGCTGAATTTGTTTCCAAAAATGAGGACATCACTTTGTAAACGATTCTAATTCTGTAAGACCAGACTCTCTTCCTCCCCAAATAACAAAAAAGAAAAAAGAAAACATCGATGCTGATCATAACTTAATTGAAGAAGATGTCAATAATAATAAAAAATGTAAAAATAAATGTGTCCCTAGACATTTCCTATTGGTTAACAAATTTTATTCTTCAGGATAATTTGGGGCTGAGCCTGCTTTCAGCACGATGGGTCCCAAAAGCGTTGCGATCTGCTCAACAGAATCGTCGTAATGATCTTTCATTCTTATTGAACACAGACGCAGAAAATTTTCTAGCAAAAATTATCACCGGAGATGAAAGCTTCAATTTAACAATATGACTCTATCAAAAAAAAAAAAAAAAAAATTCAGAGCAATGGCTCTAAGATGGATCTTCAGTATCTATCATGTTCAAATCTCAAAAGTTGGCTCGAAAAGCAATGGCCATAATTTTCTGTGATTTACACAGTGGGATACTGATGGATTACCTCGAAAATCAAAAAAGAGTAATTGTAGTTTACTGAAGTTTTAAGAAGCTAAATGGCACTTTGTTTAAAAACGGAAAGGGAAAATTTCACGATGGAATTTTGTTTCATGATAACAGTATATCAGCGCATTCTTCGAGGATTCAAAGGCACATGTGTTGCCAGTGTCTGATTGAGAATGATGCATGAATAAATGTGACTTGCATTTTGTTGATGGTGCGTTCTCAGAGCAGATGACTGCAGTCAGAAATAAAAGTTTGAGAGGACTGCGATTAAAGTTTTTAATGTCATACCATAATGGTATCTGTTCAGAACACGTCCGGTGGCTTAGGCATCCGAGGCAGAAAGAAAATTTTAGATTCCCCATGTGGGTGGAATTAGAATACTAATTTATCTTGCTGTCCAGTATAATCAAGAAATGGTAACTTTGATATACTCCAACAGATAACTTTGGAGTAAACACCAAATCATGTAATTGTAGAATAAAGAATAACTCTCCATTACTAAAAAAATGTTTAAAAACTAATGTTAAAAACAACAAAAATTAACAGTAAATAAACGGAAAATATACATATAAACGGTAAAATATTTTAACTGTAAATGCAATGATTGTATGATGACATTAAGATATGGAAAATATATAAAATGTATTGTCTGCATATATATAGAAATCGAACATGGAATATTATTAGGGAAATATTGAAATTAACTTCGACAGTAATATAAATAAACTCTAAATTAAATTCTTTTAAGGGCTCCGTTGCTCAATATCCTTATCATAGTAAAAATAGCAAATTGTAAACTTTGAAAATAATATATAAACAACAATTTATGCTAAATGTAGATATGTACGCAT
>NC_136494.1:54423588-54626088 GCF_053919585.1 Euprymna scolopes
TATATATATATATATATATATATATATATATATATATATATATATATATATATATGCGGGATAAAAAGCCATGTGTGTGTGTAAATGGACGTAGATATGGATGTCATTTATGTTTGGTGACAGATATGCTGGCTGCTGCCTTAGATAGTAACGACAAGGAAAGTAAACGAATAAAAATTTAAAGAGAAAGAGAGGGCGTATCTAGGTGTGTGTGAGAGAGAAAGAGAAAGAGAGTGAGCGAGAGAGGAAAATTCAAAAAGAAAAAGAGGTTGAAAAACAGGCGTCATTATTGTAACGATGAAAACGAAAACAAACAACGACGACGGCGATGATGATGATGATGATGATGATGATGATGATGAAGAAGAAGAAGAAGAAGAAGAAGAAGAAGAAGAAGAAGAAGAAGAAGAAGAAATAAAAATAAAAGAATAAGACAGTTGACAAATGAGGAAGAGAAAGTTGTGGGTTCAGGGTTTGGATGTGTGGGTTCGGTGTCTCCCCTGAGGTGAAGGGCAATTCACATATCGGAGTGGGAAAAAACGACTGATACGATAACACTGCACAGCTGCAATGTTATTTGATGTACGGCGTGAACAAATACCGTAGCTTTCAATGTCGTCTCTTATAATGCCCACAAACATCTATGAGATCAACGAATATCAAAGTTTAAAATTGAAATGGGCAATTTTTTTTTATTGTTGCTTTGAAGCTGAAAGAGAATTCCGAGTGCCACAACCATAAACACTACACATTATTAGATACTAGGCACAGCAGTTAAGTTCATTGTGTAAATATTCAGCTTACAGGACATCTTCCATTCCGTCGACAGACACACAAATCGTGGAACAATTTCTGAAATTTATAGATTTAATGGTTTATAGTAATCATTTAAATAATTTTTGGTGATCAAAATACGATTTAAAATTGCTTAAATTATAGAAATTATATTAAATTATTAGAAAAATATGTTATTCTACTTTCTGATTGTAGTAGCATGGATACCCGGCCTTGTCTAGGTGGACATGAAGTTCGGTTACGACACAGCTGCTATAGTAACGATATTGAGCAACCCCCAGAAAAGAACGTAGCCCCCCCCCCTGTAATAAATGAATAAAAACAACTTTTCTTTCAATCAGAATAGCAACGAGTATCAATGCGACCGCAAAAAATAAATAAATAAAAAGCCGTGGTAGGCAGACTAGAATCTGAAACGCGAAATAAGGCAAACGTTTTTGTCCATCGGATCAGGACGACTTATGGCGGCATGACTTTTTCAAAATAACGTTTTTAAACATGCGTGACTTACGAAAATGGCATCGCGAAAAGTGACTCCTCCGCAAGAAATGGCCCGATTGACGCAGAATTAATCTTTTTTTCTAATTTTCAGATTTCAGTCTTAGAGATCGCTTTTTCAGAAGGTAGCGGTTTCGACCCAGTCCGATGCGGCTGATGAAATTTTTTAGCAGACAAACGAACACACACACACACACACACACACACACACACACACACACACACACACACACACACACACACACACACACACACACACACAACCGACATCTGAAAGTTATCTATTATATAAATCTCACCTGTTTGTTAGTGTATATGTATGCATGTATGTATCGCTAAAACGTTTCGACACACGCGGACAACACTGACAAAATTGATATCGTTTGATTGCTCAATCTCTCGGCCAACAAACATCTAAAAAATTTGTCAAAAACATTCATCCTTTCCCCGTCAATTTGGCCATTTTTTACAACGAGAGATCACTTTTTCGTCAACATTTTTGCAAAGTCATCATGCACTTTGCAATGACTAGCCTTATTTCGGAACCCACTGATGTCTTTTGGCACGGTGGACGCGGGGGGGGGGGGGGGGGCTAAACGTTTGGCTTTTTTCGCCTTCTTTTCTTCCTTCGCGTCACAGGTTCGAGCCTTGCTACTGCAGCTGTTTTTTTTTCTTTTGCGCTCGTGCGAGTACTCACTGCTAATTTAATTTTTTAGGGGGGTTAGGTAATTTTAAAAAAAATTCTTTTAAGGGCTCCGTTGCTCAATATCCTTATCATAAAACCTCTCCACACATGGGCTACACTGGGTGCCCTCGCTAGTATAATAGATTTCAAAGTATATTATTAAGTTAAATGAGCCTGGCCTATTTGGTTTTAATATACTTCGAATAAGTGCACAGAACTTTTGCATTCAGATAAAAAAAGTAATCAAATCATAATTTTAAATAGTTTTTTTAAAGGTATTTTGAGAGTTGGGGGGTGATATTTTCTTATTTCGAATCAAATTATTGTGAGTGGGGGTACACATTAATTTATATGATTGGCCACATTTTGTATGTGTTTTTAAAAGAATTGCTTTGTTTTTAACACAAAAAAAACATTCGATGTCATTTGTTACCTGACATGCATTAAGGTAGAATTTAATTTCATAATGAAAATAATGTGTTTGCTTTGGTTTGTGCTTAGGTGAGGAGAAAAATAAAATGACATATTTATCTGTGAATAGTGGAATTCAACTTTTTTTTCTGTGTGTGTGTGTGTGTGTGTGTGTGTGTGTGTGTGTGTGTGTGTGTGTGTGTGTGTGTGTGTGTGTTAGGGTGACATGAGACTTTTGTTTTCAAGTTTAAAATGTAGAAAAGCAGGATTGCAATCTCCAGATGTAAACTGACCATAGAAAATGGAAATACTCTTTTCATCCTAAATGCTAAGTTTCTATCCACGATATAAAAAATGCAACTAAAAGGAAAACAACCATTGATTTAGAAAACAATAAGAATGAATAGTGAATTACAATGTTGTAGTAAGAGTAAGGATAATCACTTGTTTGCTTGGCTGTGTGCATGTTTCACCAACGTTTGCTATAATGTTTTAACCTTGAAAGATTATTATCTCTAAATTTAAGTTTCAATTCAATACGTTTCTCTGAACTTTTTGCTAATCATGACAAACTGTTTCAATTCCTCAAAGGTTTTCTTACTTTTTTAAATCTTTCCTTTTCAGTATTATCATTTTCTTTTCATTCTTATTCTTCAATTCACAGACATTTGTTCAAATTAACTGTTATACTGGCCATCCTGGAACAGTAGAATTTTCACCGATTGTCACTATAAATAGCGCTAGTAATTCCAACACCGGCGAGAGAGATGCGACTGCACTTCAACTGCTAGCCGAGTGTCCAGCAGATATACACGCTTTCCTATCTTTGTACATTATTGTTAATGCACTTGTTCCTTAACCGAACCTCGACTTGATTATTCTTATTTTAACTGTTGTTCCACGACACAACAGACAAGGAATCGAAACGACCACCACTGCAGAGAATCACCAAAAGTGATTGCAATAAAAATTCGTAAAATCTTCACGGCAGAACACCTCCGTCATTTCAACAGATCTTTGGATACGGAAGGATTAACAGCGAATTAATTACTACAATAGTAATTTGGCGACGGGAAAAACACTTGCTACCAAAACCTACAGCGAAAAACACGAATGTTGTCAATTATTTAATAATTGAACACACTTACCAAGTGTTTTAGAAAGGGAAAAGGGTTAATTTTTTCTTCACCAGAAGCCATTTTTCCTACGGTAAAAATTTTCTTCTGCAAAGTTAAATGTCCAAATCCAACTAGCAAATACCGTGTAAGCTTATCGTTATTTCGATAACATCTGGGATTTAAAAAAAACACGCTTGAAGAGAAAAAAAGACAGACCGTGAAAAATAATTATTCGTGTACGTCATTTGTGCTTAGCAAACACGTAAAGAATCAAGTAATTTTTTGCAAAAGGCAAAGAGGGTACAAAAAACTAAAAGTTTCCCACACGAATTCGTCGGATATTTAAAGCGACTGATTTTATTTTTGCTATGTAAAAACGCGTGCAAATAAAAAAAAAAGGTTATTTCGCTGGATTGTTTCTAGTAAGACTAGAAATATAGCGTTCAACAAATTAAGTTACAAAAGGACTGCTAAACTGTTGTTCTTCAAACAAAAGAATTGGGAAAGAAAACTTAGTTGACTTTTTTTTTTACTAATGATTATTTCTTTGATACAAGCGTAAATTGTAAACTGAATTCGTATGATGGATGCGAAATTCAAAGATTCACTGTTGGAATTGTTCCAATTCAAGGCAGAACAAAATTTCGGGTTGCAAAAGCAGCAAATTCAACAAGTAGAAAGAAAATAGAGATTTAAACAAGCATTTGAAGAAAAAATGTTTTAAAAACAGAAACTCTTCGATGAAATATTAATGAAAACACAGGAGGAACAAAGAAACATTCTGGAATTAACTAAAGCGGACGATAATCATAACACATTTTCTCAAACAGCTATGTGGGCCGCTATTGTAAATTTCAATTATAATCCAGAAGACGATATCACTTTCTTCCAGTATTATAGATGATATGAGGATATTTTTATATTGGATTGTAGTACCTGGTCAGACGCGGAAAAAGTTAGGGTTTTGCTAAGAAAATTGGGAACAGCCGAGCATACAAAGTTCGTGAATTTTATTCTCCCAAAAAAGATCAGCGAGTTGAGCTTCCAAGAAACAGTTACGCTACTTACAGAATTGTTTTCTGCAAAAACGTATTTTTTTCATGGCGAAATAAATGTATGAATGTTACTAAAAGAGAAGACGACGACTACACTACTTATGCAAGTATAGTGAACAAGCATTGCGACGATTTTAAACTGGAGGAATTATCAGCAGATAATTTTAAATGTTTAATATTTGTGCAAGGGCTGGTCTTAAATAAAGACGCTGAGATCAGGCGTCGTGTTTTAAATAAACTCGAAAATTTAAACTACAAAACTTAGCGGAAGACTGTGAACGGTTTATTGCGTTGAAACAAGACAGTCGTGACATAGAGGAAAGAGGAGTGTCGCATACTAACAAGATCCATCAAAAGAAAAATTCGACTTCAAAAAATAACCAGAGAAAGAAACAGGGAAAAGATCCACCTGGACTATATTGGAAGTGTGGAAATAAACATTGGTACAATGAGTGTTCCTACAAATTCAAGCAAGTTGACAACTGCCACCAGAAAAGGTATAAAGCATCGCATTGTAGAAACAAATCTGGTAGAAAGACATCCATTAAATTTACGACAATTGAACCTGAGGAACAAAATACCCGGAAATATGTACAGGTCGAAATGTTTTAAAAGAAAGTAAGGTTAATAAAACGACGAGAAACGTCAGTGGTGAAGAATTATCTTCTAAGGAGAATTATTGACGAATATTTTTTCCAGAACAGGGTCGAAAAAGAAAGAATTTATGTCATACGAAAATCAAACAACCTCTTTGGAACTGATCTGTTCGAAAACTTTAGACTATGGGATGTGCCTTTAAGCTCATTTTGCCATAAGGTTGAGGATTCGAATGTGGAGGCAGAAAAACTTAAGAAGGAGTTAAAAGGGAATTTCCCAGACGTATTTTCAGGCGGTTTAGGAAGGTATACAAATGCCGTAGCTAAATTTGACGTAAAAGTAAATGAACAGTCAGTGTTCAGAAAGAAAAGAAGTGTTCCATACGCCGCTATAGAACAGATAGACGGTTAATTAGAAAGACTCGAAAACATGGGTGTCATCAGGAAAATTGATCACAGTGAGTGGGCTGCACCAACGGTTTACATCAAAAAGAAGAGTAAGGAGATTCGGGGTTGCACCGACTTCGCGACAGGCTTAAACAGAGCATTACAAGATCACCATTATCCTCTTCCAAGCCCCGAAGAGATATTTGCGAAACTGAGTGGAGGTAAATATTTTTCAAAAAACGACCTCAGTGACACGTACTTACAAGTTCCAGTCGATGAGGAGTGTTCAAAGCTGCTATGTATTAATACCCATAAGGGATTGTACAAGTTTAACAGACTTCCTTTTGGGGTCAAAGTCGCCCGTGCCATTTTTCAGCAAATTATGGACATTATGTTAAATGGGTTGGATTTCGCAGTAGGGTACCTGGACGATGGTTTAATGAAAAGCGCTATCAAAGAACAACACAAAGCTCATGTAAACCAAGTATTCAAAAGGATCCAGGACTTTAGATTTCAATTAAAACAGGAAAAATGTACATTTTTCATGGAGAAAATAAAATACTTGGGGAAAATCATCGATAAACATGGAAGAAGGCCGGATCTAGATAGATCGAGTGCAATAAAAATATGCCTGCTCCAGAAAATATTGCGTCTTTACAAAGTTTCTTAGGTTTGGCAAATTGCTACAATGTATTTGTGCCAAATATGCATAAACTAAGGTCACCTTTAAATGAACTGTCAAGGAAAGACCAAAAATGGGTCTGGACGCATGAGTGCGAAGAAGCATTTCGGGAAATTAAAGAGACTTTAACGTCTGACTTGTTTCTGGCACATTATAATCGCAAAAATGAAATTATAGTTGCAAGCGATGCCAGCTCCTATGGCATAGGAGCATGCATTTTACACAAAATGGATGATGGAAAAGTGAAACCCATAGCACATTCATCCCGATCACTTTTGCCAACCGAAAAGAACTACTCACAAATTGAAAAAGAGGCGCTAAGCATTATATTCGCGGTAAAGAAATTTCATCGTTTCTTGCACGGCAGGCAATTTCTGTTACAAACACACCACAAACCATTATTAACGATTTTCTGATCGAAAAAGGGACTACTACAACATACGACGAATAGACTCCAAAAATGGGGTACCATACTTCTAAATTACAATTTTCAAATGGAGTATGTACCATCTACAAAAAATTATCCTGCAGACGGGTTATCGAGGTTAATACCTAAGCATACAGAACCATTGGGGGATATCGTAATAGCAGCCATTCAAACGGAAGTTGAAGTAAAAAATACGTTATGTGACACAATAAGAGAACTTTCAGTAACGCTTGTTGAGATTAAGAGTAAGGCAGAGGTGGACGAATTTATTATACGCGCGAAAGAAAGGATCAACAATAACGAACTGGATGAAGAAATTTATTCAATTTGCGATAACGTCCTGTTATATAGCGACAGGGTCGTAATTCCTGCGACATTACAGAAAAGAATGCTCAACGAATTCCATGTAGGACATCCAGATATATCAAGAATGAAAAGCCTTATGCGCTCTTTCGTTTATTCGCCAAACATGGATAAGGATATAGAAGGAAAAATCGGGGAGTGTAGAGGATGCGCATTAGCTATGAAAGCTCCTCCAACTCATTTCGGATCGTGAGCAAAACCGGACCGACCTTTGTCTAGGATTCATTTAGATTTTGCAGGACCGCTAGATGTGTTCTACTTTCTCATTGTTGTAGACAGCCTATCTAAATGGCCGGAAGTATTAAAATGTAAGAATCCCACATCCGAGGTAACTATCAACTTCCTGTATGAACTATTCGCTAGGTTTGAAGTAGTAGACAGCATTGTTACAGACAATGGAACGCAATTTACGTCTACCGAATTTAAACATTTTTGCGAGAATCATCTAATCGAGCATATAAACATTCCGCCATACCAGCTAAGAAGTAATAGACAAGCAGAGAAATTCGTTGACACATTCAAGAGAACTCTGAAAAAAGCTAGTGGGTCGCCGACGGATAAGTCAATCCAACAGTTTTTAGAAGTCTACAGAGGCACTTCGAATGCAAACATCGAAACGTCGAAGACACCTGCTGAGGTTATGTTCGAACGCAAGGTTAGATCGATTTTTCACAAGTTGTTACTAAACCAGGATGGGCCAAACCTAAAAAAAACGATAACAAAAAAACAGTATAAAGTTGGCGAAAGAGTCTTCTACAAAATTCACAAAAAATAATAAGACTTTCTGGGAGTCCGGCATTGTTGAGAAACAAATAGGCAACATGCTCTACATGATTAAGGGACCAGACTTCGTGCACAAACGTCACACTAACCAAATTCGGAAAGGATACTCGAACAGTGAGGTGACCAAATCGCCCGAGGAGGACATCATGGACACAGTGTTTGATACTTTTCAGGTGCCCATACCAGAGACAGCTCCGGAGAACAGAAGGTCAAACAGAAAACGGAAATCAACAGAATTGATAAGATTGAACCAAAAACTAAAAGGTTATTAATCCCAAACTGGATATTTTCAAAGGGGGTGTTTACCGGCCTTCCTTGAACAAAGGAATTTACATCGATTAGCACTATAAATAGCGCTAGTAATTCCAACACCGGTGAGAGAGATGCGACTGCACTTCAACTGCTAGCCGAGTGTCCAGCAGATATACACGCTTTCCTATCTTTGTACATTATTGTTAATGCACTTGTTCCTTAACCGAACCTCGACTTGATTGTTCTTATTTTCCATGACACAACATTAACAAATTATGTTTTCTTAAAATGTTAACTAAACAGATACTCATAATACATATCAGATTTGATTTTTATATTGCAAGATTTATGGGATAATATGTATATTCAATATTCTATATTCAATGTCAAATTTTTAATAAATAATTCTTGCGTTTTTTTTTCTTGTTTTTTTTTGGTATTTAGTTAAAAAAAATAATTAGATTTTACAACAAAATTAAAATTTGTAACATTTTTTTAAGTATGTGTAGGCTGTTTATGAGCCTCTTTTTCATTTCAGAATATAAATTGAAAATCTATCCGATATATGACAAGATGCTATTAGAATTATTTTGTCCATTTTATTCACTAATTAAATGAGTTCAGCATAAAATAAGATACACATTAAGTGCGCTTAAAAGTCAAATCACAACGTAATATTAGGAAATAAACAAATATTTTGCTTGTTTGAAATTTATAAACTAAATGTAATATGTCTCTGTGCTTGTATGCACATGTTTGCCTGTGTTTGGCCCTATACATTTCTGTTTATGCACATATACCCGTATGTGTATTTACGTATGCGTATGTCTACATGTGTGTATCTGTATGTGCATCTTTTTGTGTGTGTGTGTGCTTGGGTGTATGCGTACGCCTTTGTATATGAATTTGTTTCTGTGTTCATGCGTGCGTTTGTTTATTGAGGAAGAAAATAGTTGCTCAACTCACCAAACGTATTTTTTTGCTGTTGGATTGGTTGGTTGGTTGTTTTTGTTTTACGGCATATCAACCCTTTTCGGGTTATTAAATGCCGAATCCAAAGATTTTGAAGAAAATTTTTTTAATAGAATATATTTGTTGTTTTCACGTCGATTTATATTTAACCCATAGTTGGGAGTCTAACAGGTACTACCACTCCGGGTCAGAGTGGACCTGGGAGCAATGGTAATTAAAGGGAGGCTCCACACTCCCCAAAGCCCACAAGCTGGGCCTCACCACTGGATATAGTTTAAGGTCATATCCAGGACCCCCCATTGAGGGACTTTTACCCTCTGCAGGGAGGCAGTCAGCGTATTCTATGCCCCACCGACAGGGCCGTTTTGTGTTGGATGAAGTGAGTCACCGAAATAAACTTTCTATCATAAAATACTCCACAGTGTATGTTTTTTCTTAACAATTGTGTGAGTCTTGAGTTCTTGCTTTATGGGTGCTGATGACAATTTTTTGTACCTTTGTTGTATAACAAACATGACTGCCCAGCGTTGTCCAGTAGCATTTATTGTATAATAAAACTTAATAAGCAGTGGATGTAGTTCTTTAGCTTCCTGTTTTGTTTTAGGAAACTGGCAAATTACACAAAATATGTTTTGTGTATGTTTTATTGATACGTTTTAACTTTCTTGATCAATTTTATTATTCTGTTTTGTATTATATCTCATTGCTAATGATTTGTCATTTTTACACAACTGTTAACTGTTAAAGCACTCTATTGAACATAATATTTTTTATTTTATGGGTGAAAAACGGGACTATTTTATTCATTTTTAAACAATTTATCATGTGATTTTTTTCTTGTTTGCACATAAAAAGGCAATATTTTAAAGTGTTTTTTTAAATTTTTAGATTAAGAAAGTAAGTGTTTTTTTTTGTTTATTTTTATTATTTATTTTTGTGTGTGTGTGTGTGTGAAAAACACTCGTTTCTTGAATGCATGTAGTCTGTCAAAGCCTTTGCCCCTCACGATGTCCAAATGAACTCCAACCACACTAGTTGTAATATAGAAATTATGAGCCATACCTTCTGTCACAAATAAACACCTTAACTCAACCTTAATCCTAACTTAATCCTTAATGTGACTACAAATACACAAATATTATGATCTGCTTCAATTTCAATCTTGAGAAATGTGGGAATTTGTCCCTATTTAACTTTTGAAATTGATTAAAACACAAATTACTTGCTATCTATGTATCTGTCTATTAACATTTTTCTATTATTATAATGCTATCTCTACTTATATATAAAAGGCACTTTGTGTGTCTGTGTGAGTGTGAGGTCGTGCCATATGGACTCTGAAACGGCTGGATCGATTATTTTAAAATTTTACACAAATTTACTTCATGTGCCTGGCAGCTTCCTTAGATAGGTTTTGTATTGAAATGCCTCTGATAAGTATTGAAAATCAAAATCACAAAACTCTGATTAAAGAAATGACTATCCGATTTTGACCATAGTTTACACCTTTATACAGCCTAATATCACAAGTGCATTTAAGAAGTTTTCCCGACACACAAGTAGAAAGGACCAGCATATGGAATCAAAATTAGGTTTTTGATAAGATTTGGGGCACATTCAAAATGAATGTTTCTGTTTAGAGCACAATTGAACCATGATATTTGACTTTTGCATTTTAAACATTCAACCAATTAAATGCATTTTATATAATGAAGCTATTATATAAAAATAATTTTATAAAATCAATAGTAGGTTCTCTACAGTGCAATGTAGACGACAATGTATTACGGACTAAGTCACTACAGAGAGGCTTGTGAGGTTTCCTCCCGGTGCACTGCGATAGTCCCCAGCTAGAGGAGGCAATCAATCGATTTGATTAAAAAATGAGCGGTTTCACCAATTTTGATAGCAATGAAAATATAAAAAGTGTGGAACATTCGTCCATCCTTATTCAGTCCTAGGCAATGTCGGATCTCCTTGCTAGTTTTTACTAAATTGACCTTTACTTTTTGACTTTATAAGTCAAGATTTATTTTAAAATCATAATTTCGTTTTAACTTTTGCAAAATGTAACTTGGAGAAAAAAGAAAAATGAAAAGTATTTTGCAGTAGTTAGACTTTCCCTCTGGAATCATATTCATAATTTTACATTCAGAAGAAAGAATACAATTCGCTGGATTAGACCTCGGTTATCTCCAGTGCAAGGCCACTACCACTATCATCTACATTCGTAGTTTATTCATGGTCTCCTCCTCCATGGAAGAGCAACAATATTAACTTATGGATTGATTCCTTTCTTTTATGTGGCTACCGCGATCGCAAATCACCGCTCGGCGCTCCTCTGTTATTGTAAACATCACACGCTGGTCGGCAGAAACAGACATGAAACCTGACAATCCCAGAAATACACCACACGTGCTACAAATAGTAACGACCATTTTCAAATTCAAAAATTTCATCTTTCATAAACTAAACAAAAACAAAAGACTAACAAACCTAAATTAAAATACATTAAACACTGAAGATACTTTTAACTACAGTAATACAGTGTGGAATAAATTACAATCATCCATTGTTTAGTAACACCATCAACGGTCAAACATAAAGTTAACGGCTTCACAGCAAATCTTCAGTTCAGTTTTGGAACTAGGAGCACTCCCATCTCTATTTGACTTTCGTGAAGTTGGTGTTGGCGTCATGGCAACCAAGGGCCGAAGAACGCGATGTAAACCCCACTCTCTACTGCTGCCTGCATCTTGGATCCCCCGTCTCACACTCTTTACTCCAGTTCTTGAATTCCTGAACCTCCTTCAACTCACTTCCAGCGACTCCAGCTATGACTCCTTGGCTCCACTGACGTCCAGCTACCAGCTCCAGTGACACCAACGACCTGTTCCAGTACTCACTTACGTTCCGCTACTTGTTACAGTGCCCACTGATGTTCGGCTACCCATATCAGTGCCCACTGATGTCCAGCTACCCGTACTAGTGCCCAATAACGTTCAGCTACCCGTTCCTCAAGAACCCCAAAATCTTAACCTCGCAAGACGCCTGTTCTCGCTTTAGCTGATCCAGAATCTATTGCTGCACACTTTATTCTTTTCTTGCTAAACAAATAAAACACGATACATATCGTCTTTAACCAAACATCTGTGTTTGTCATCCTTCTTAACTATTTCCGTTATCTTCTTTGTTTTGTGTCTACTGTACTAGTTTTACGGTCAATTGGAACCATCGCACGCCTTTCCACCCCTCTGCAACATGGCTAGGCATACACATCAAAATGCCTTTTCATACACATTCATCTGGTGAGTGTGTAAGAATATTAGTGACCCTTACAGTGGCGTTCAAATGGTCTAAAGAGCACTATCATTCTTAACGTTAACTTCATGAAGATGGTTTTGATTTTTACATCCATTATAGAAAAAAAGGAGAAAAACAATTAAAAACTTTAAAATATGTTAAACTTTCCAACATCATATAAAAATAATGCAATAAATATAAATCTATATATAAGAAATAATGCAATAATAAATAAATATATATAAAAATAATGCAATAATATATAAATATATATAAAAATAATGCAATAATATATAAATATATATAAAAATAATGCAATACAATATAAATATATATATAATGCAATAATATATATATAAAAATAATGCAATAAATATAAATATATATAAAAAATAATGCAATAAATATAAATATATATATAAAAAATAATGCAATAATAAATAAATATATATATATAAAATAATGCAATAATATAAATAAAAACAATGCAATACAATATAAATATATATATATATAATGCAATAATATAGATAAAAATAATGCAATACAATATATATATATAAAATAATGCAATAATATATAAATGTATATATAAAATAATGCAATAATATATAAATATATATATAAAATAATGCAATTATATATAAATGTGTATATAAAATAAGGCAATAATATATAAATGGATATATTAAATAATGCAATAATATGAATAAAAAATAATGCAATACAATATTAATATAAATAAAAATAATGCAATACAATATATATATAAAATAATGCAGTAATATATAAATATATATATAAAATAATGCAATAAATATAGATAAAACATTATGCAACCCAATATAAATATAAAAAAATGATGTAATAAAATATAAATGAAAACTAATGCAATAAAAAGAAAAATCGTAAATGTGAATATGGAAGATAAGGTCTGTCTTGGCAATAATATGGAGATAAAATCGGTAAACCAATATATGTTACTCTTTTTTACACTTGTTCATAGAATAACGAGTAATTTTTTTAGATGAATACTATGCTAATATTTATATGGCTGGTTTATAGCGAGTATATATATATATATATATATATATATATATATATATATATATATATAAGTGAAAGGACAAGGTGTACATTTTATATAATCGTCTATATAATGTTCGATGCGAGTGTGTGTGTACATTTTTAATTCATATGATAAACAGATATAGATACTCTCAACAATAGTTCAACAAATGGGACGAATATCATCTTTGTCAGCTTGCTCATACAAAGGTATGTCTTTCCTTTGTTTGCTTGCCTAGACAAAGGAAGGACATACCTTTTTCTATTATTTCTATGCGCTTCTGAAAATGTAAATAATTTTCTACCCTGAAAACTCAGACAACCAAATTGTTATTCCACATTTACATTTATTCCCGTTGCGACTTTTTTAGTGGGTTGCACGCCGTTCCCTTTTTAGAGATTACATATTACTGTCTTTCCAGCCGAATGCTTCTATGGCTGAATGACTCTCCCAGCTTAGAATTTGCCTGTTCTATCTTCTCACCCCCTCTCATTTGTTCGAAACTCCCTAACTAACTTTAACTGATCACGAGTATTTCTAAACTTGTTACGTCACTAACTTTATGTGACCAAAGACACAAATCAGATGACTCACCTTCGTCACATATTTTTTTTTATGTTATTAACATTCTTTTTCACCAAGGTAACATTTTTGGGAACTATCTCAACATAAACAATTTATCTCCAAATATTTATTTCGCCTCGATAACATTCTTTTGTTATTCAAATATTTTTTTTTGTTATTAAAAAATTCTAACCTAAACATTGACAATCAACCATGAGCAGGCTAACCAATATTTTCCGGGGACCAACAAGAATATATTATGAACAAATATTTGTTTTACTCTTACTCACTTTAAACAATACATTTGAGTGGAAGGAACTACTAAATGGGATCATTATCCACAGGGACACTATGTAGAGAGTTGAGCAGCCAGATGTTTGTTCACTTTATATTTAAATTTCTGCATGTTAGTATAGTTAGGAAAATAAGAAATCGGAAGGAAATTCCAAAGTCTAGCAGTTTTAAGGAAGAAACTATTAGAGTAGAAGTTTTTCATCTATAGAAGGAGTGTGATTTTGCTGCTTCAGATTAGTCGGGGTGATTACGTCGAGGGAGTACGAGTGTTACGAGTTCGTCAGAATCCATTCTTGTAAAACAGATACAGATATGCAGTATTATGGTAAAGGAAAAGGGATTGAAGCTTGATTGATTGTGCTGGGCCGATAATCATTTTACAATTACAAGCTTTGTGGGAAAGTACAATTTATTACAGCAATATTATTTTTAAAATGCATACATTAAGGGTGCCATTAAATAAATTACTTAATATAAATGCAAAAAAAACTGGTCTTCTGTATGTCAAATTGCATTCAAATAAATTTAAAAGCAACTTATTTCTTATGCATTATAATCTTAATAAAGATATACTTGAATGATGAATTTGAAAATAGAGTCACTTATGCTAGACAGTGCAGATAGCAACTGAAATCAACAGTCCACACACTAAAAACACCAAAAAAATATCATATTAAAAAAAACACTAGTTATAATAATATTTGAAGTAAAATTATTTCATACAGTTTTACAGAAGAAAATTCAATTTGCAATCTGACCACCGTCCATTACTATCATTATTAGGTCCAGGAAAGACATACCCATCATACTGAGAGTCACCTACATTCTTTTAAACTATACATTTAAAATGATTTCTTTTTTTTTCTGTGAAAGAAAATAGCACAGGTAAACCATTATCGATGTCAATATTAGCAAAACGAGGTTAATATTTGAAATTAGCTAACAACTTGTAACATTTTATATTTGCTAAGATAAAAATTAATGCACACACGTTAAGAGTCTTAGTTTGTTTATTCGCCATATTAATTTTAAACAGTTCAAGGGAATTGTCTTTTATCTGTTAACAACAAGAAGTTGTTATTAGTTATGTACAACCAGCAGGACCTGTGTCCAGACGTTATCAGGGAAATATAAAATATTTATTTTAATTTAAAGAAAATCCACAGTAGATTATTGAAAAGAAAAGGAAAACTATTTTTAAAATGTTACTTTTCTCACTAGTTAAGAAGAACTAGAAGAAGAAGAAGAAGAAGAAGAAGAAGAAGAAGAAGAAGAAGATATTCGGTTGAAACTAAATTAGGGTTAAAGGGGAGTAACTTTAAAATTTTGTCACATACTTCTTGTAAGCAAAAAAGTATTGTTATTTATAGAAAACTAGCGAGGGGCGCCCGGCGTTGCTCGGGTGTGGAGAGGTTTTATTGTAAGGATATTGACCAACGGAGCCCTAAAATGTTTCATTCGAGCGAGTTCAAAGAAAAAAAAATACCCCCCCCTTACAAAAATGAAAATAGCAGCGATTACCCGTGCGAACACACACGTAAAAAAAAAAAACACGCAGTAGCAAGGCTCGGAGCTGTAACGCTAAGACGAAAAGGAGGTGAAAGAAAAGGGAACCGTTTAGTGGTTTCGCCCACGCGACTTACGACGTAACGGGCGTTAGTAAAAAGTACTAAGCAGACAGTCAGGATCGAACCTGTAACACTAAAAGGAAATGAAAGTGAAGAAAAAGCGAACGATCTAGTCGCCACGCCCACTGCTACTAACGACGTTGGCAGCGTTCGAAATAAGGCAAGTGATTGCAAGACGTATGATAGCTTTGCAAAAATGTCGACGAAAAATGTCACCCCTCATTGTAAAACACAGCCCAGTTAACGGTCAAAGAATTGATGTTCTGGGCCAATGATTTTATATTTGTCGGCTGTGAGACTGATCATTTTAACGATACCAATTTTGTCATTGTTTGATACGTGTGTCAAAAGATTTTAGTGGAATACGCACACATACAAACACACAAACGAGAGTTGAGATTTATATAATATACTAGCGGGGGGGGGCGCCCGGCGTTGTCCGGTATTGGAAAGAACGGAGCCCTAAAAAAATGTTAACAAAAAATTAACCAACCTTCTAAAGAAAGTGAAAATAGAATTGAGTACCCGTGTGAGAGCAAAAATAAAAAAAATTAGCCACAGTAGCCAGGCTCGAACCTGTAACGCAAAGGAGGAAAAGAAAGTGAAAAAAAAAAAACTGCTTAGCCCCCGCGCTCACCACGAGCGGCGTACGAAATAAGGCTAGTTATTTCAAGGCGTACGATTATTTTGAAAAAATGTCGACGAAAAAACTGACCCCTCCTTATTAAAAATGGCCTTTTTAAAAGCGGTGAAAGAATGAATGTTTTGTTTTTTTATATAAAAAAATTTTAGTCAGCCCTTTCCAACTGACTTCCTAATTTTATTTTTCTTTAGATCAGAATCGCCCTGATCTTCCTGGCATTTACCTTTTGCGTGTACGGTATATCTCCTGTGATTCACGTCAGCTGCTTCATCCAGCCACCCTTATGCCGTAAACTGGTCTCACTCTACCTCTTTCGAAATCGACGACTTCTTTCGTCCAAAAGTGTCCTGATCGTTTCTTTCGCCTGATTGTTCTACTAATTATGGCTTTGTTTCATTTTGTAACTATCTTGTCTTTTTGGGGGCATACTCAAAGCTCATTTACTTAAATCTTTGTGGTTGACTTACAATTATTAAGATATACCTTTTCATCACACTGATTCGCTCGGATTTCCTTGATTAGACCCTTGGAACTTGATGAAGACTTAGCAAATATCACCCTTAACTAAATTACCACCATCCCTTGTGCCACAATTCATATTTGCGCACTAAATTCTAACTATGGCCCGATTTCTGTGATTTTTCTTCTTTTTTTTCATCAGAGCGATGAAAGGCAAGAAACGGTGTAAGGATAAGAACACACACCTACACACACATATAACAGTGAACTGCACGTAACATGCGTAAGAGCATACACACCCACGCCTGTATATGTAAGAACGGTGATAAACACACGGACTCTTTAAAGTACCGTTAGTAGTAAAACTAACAAGAAGCAGTAAAAAGAAAACGAAGTAAAAGTAAACGATTAGTAAAGTAAACGAATAAATAAATAAATAATAAATAAACACGCAAACATTATCTTTTACAGATAGCTTGTTTGTTTTTAAAACGAAGGTAAAATAAACCATTTTGACTTGAACATATTTCATAAGCTTGTATTTGAACTGTTTAAGTGGTATCTTCGGTTTTATTTTTAAGAATTACTAAAATTTTAAATTTGAAAAATTTAACTGGGGCGGTTGACAAGACTGCAGTTGACGTTTAACCAATTATAACATGAAAAAAGTAAACATAAATACTAATAAAATACTAGAAAAATAAAGAGTAAGTATTAAAAAGATAAAAATAGATCTGACTTTATTTTTATAAAGAGTAGCAAAAGATTATTAAATATGAAGACATTGCATTTTTTTATTTCTGCTTTTTTTAATGTAGAACTGAAATAGAAAATACACGGTCTTTCTCAGCACAGGTTATGCTGAGCGACTTATAAATAGTTTTGTTTTATTTTAAAGTTTTGTAATCGTGTTTAGTGCTTTTGTTTGTCTGAAATATTAAAATTTTAAGTTGTTTTCATTTTGAAATAAATGACAAGCCAGACTGCGTACCAGTCAGCCAGGACACGTGATACGAAAGAAATTATTCTTTGAAACTTAAAATACTTTATGACGATAAAGCGCAGCAGTTTGCATTTCCGCTGTGGTAGAAAGATAAGTGCCTACTAAACATTTGGGGTGTTCACAGTCCTCGGTTATAGAGATGGAGAATGTAAATAGTGACGAATTTTTCTGTAGACAGTCCGAAAGTTATCAACAGAATTTGGACAGCAAATCAAATTTCTCGGACATAGAACGTAACCTAGCCATCAGAAGTTAGTGACTAAACTTTTGATAGGTCGATTTACGAACAAAGAAGCTTAGAGGATAGCGGAAATTAAGAAGTAGTCCGTGATGTGATCAACAAATATACTTATCAAAGACATATTTTCATCAGGAAGGTTGTTTATGTATATCAGGAATAATAACAATCCAAGGCTGGAGAAGGGAGTGATGAGATGATAATTGAGCGTATCTGTTTCTTCACCAGAATTGTTGGAAGAGAAGCAAGATTCGATAAGGCATTTATTGTAGAGTTTTGCGATAACATGATTTAGCTCAGCAAAGCATTTCGTTATTAATATAGCAGGGATAAGATCAAACCCACAGGCCTTGGAAATGTTTAGGTTTTTATGATATCACGGACATGGGCAGGGATTATTACCAAATCATTGTGTGTAGCATCTATCTGAAAATTTGTGAGGGGGTGATTTGTCGGGTTTTAGGTAGAGATGGTATCGAACCGCCGGTCAAGCAATCCACCTTCTCGGTTGCCGTGCAAGTGACAAAAGGTGTGTTGGCTAGAGAGGATTTATTAATTGCTCCTTATCTATTACACTATTATAAATTTTCAAAAAATCACGAGTTCCTAATTTCTGCGCCGTACAATATGTTCTTCTCCGGTGCACAATGTAACAATTTCCATGCATGGTATGTATTAAAAGAAATAATTTATTGAAATGCTGAATACTTTCAATAGTTGATAGTTATGGACATTCGTAGAAAAAATAAAGTTCTCAGCGTTTTTCGTCGATATGATTGCTGACTATAGTAACCATAACAATAACAATTGTATTAATCGACTGACGATTAAAACAGGCGAGAAATAAAGGTATATCGTCTGTGTATATCAAAACGCTATGGCCCGTATAACACTAATTTTAAATGCATCAAACATTAATAAACATTACAAATTTTAAATAATGGTAGGTACTGCTTATAAACCGCCAGACTATTCCAGTAATTTATTCGATCAATCTTGAACAGTGCCTGTTTATAATAAGAGAATTTGCGCCTTTTTATAAACGCAGATCCTTTGCGGAACTCAATTATATTTTTTGCAGATCCCAACGTACATGAATTTATATTAGGAATATTTTAAATAAAATAACAAATAGGTTTTAATTCACGAAAACACAATACTATCTAAAATTGTTTATTCATTAGTTCCTTCACCCTCAGCTAGGCACTTTTCTACAGGGAGGAGTGGTAAAAAATCGTTCCTTCATGACAATTTAGCCAAACACGCATGTGCAAAAAAGTTCTTTCTTGAATTATTTAAAATATAAAAAATCGACCTAATTTCGCTCAGGCAGTCATAGACCAGTCGTTATATTAGCAGCGTCATCATCACGTTCGAGCCGACATGTCAGATATATTTTTCGATTTTTAAGTTTTAATATTGAAACAGGGTTATATATGTTATTATTAGTTCGTTTTTATTTCTTTTTAATCACGCTCACTGTTTTTTTTTTGTTTTTCCGATTTTTTCTTTAAAAAGTTTAACATTTAAACAAAGTTATTTATACCATTTTTTTTTCGTTCGCTTATTCTTTATTTTGCATCACGGTCGGTAGTTTTTTTCGATCAAAAAAGTTATATTTAAACATTTATTTACTACCTTCACTTATTCTTTATTTTCCGTTTTGTTTTGATTTACCCCCCCCCCAACATGCACCTCATCACACCTAGGCAACGCCGGGTACCCAACTAGTTATTAATAATTCTCTTAATTAATAATTCCTTTTTTCTTATTATTGATATTAAATCTTAATTCGTACGAATCTGACCTACGAAACGGCAGGAGAATACGTAAGGCAATTTTTTGTTTGTAGATTAATGGATATTCTTTTGCACTTAAAATCTAAAAAAATGTTTACCAAATCCGACGTGCTTCATTCTAAGCGTACAGTCATTTGAAATGCCTGCAAACTCTTCCTCTTCGGTCAAACTGAAATCTACATTAAGCTATTCAACGAATGGATTTCGAATCCAATCATACTCTTCAAGCGATATAGAAGGAAATAATAATAATTTAATTAAAGATTCCAGATAATTAGTTATTATTGCCCAAATCCATTCTTTGAACTAAAATAAGAAACATTTCTCAGTTGCCTCGTGAAGCATGCTTTTTTCCCAAATAATCAATTTCATTTTAAACATATTAATTTTGTCTTAGAAGTTAGAATTTTCTTTTTCCATTTGCGTGTTCATATTTAAAGTATTCAGATTCTATAAGATGTCAGATGTGTAGATCAATTTTGAGCATCAACTTTCGCCATTTAGAAATTTCACATATTCAAACTGGTTACTTGTAAAGAAAACCAACAATTCTTCTCTAAGCTCATAAAATCGAGATAGCATTCGTCTTCGAGAAAGCTATTGGACTTCTGTATGAAGTAGAAGAGTGAAATGTTCAGCATCCATGCTTTAGCAAAGTTTAATGAACTGCCGACATTTCACTGGCTTGACCATCATATCAAGTACATTTTTTTAGCTCTGGGACAATAACGTTGGCAAACAGATCTTTAAGATGGAGAAAGCAGTGTGCTGTGAAAATATTTAATTGACATTGCTTTACCAATGCAAGAAAACATTCCACACTTGCAATCATTGAAAGAAATCCATATGTGCATATTACAAGATACTTTTCTCATGTCATATACCAGTGATTTAAATACGAGGAAAGTGCATCATATATACATATTTTTATTTCGTTGTTCCAATTGCACCATTTTCAATAAATCGAATAAAAGTAAGTAGCAATGATTTTCCACTTCTTTCATTCAACTGAATTGTAAAAGAGTCGGCATCTTTCAATTTTAACATAATTTTTTTTCGATATCGACTGACATGTCTGCAATCCGCCTGCGTTATTGTGTTGTTAGACAGGGAGACGTTCTTAATTGCAGCAGCAGCAGCAGCAGCAGCAGCAGCATCTCCAAAAATATATTCGCAAAGTGTAACACACGCTGATAATATTAATGATGCAACAACTGTATGTGGCTTAATCTGCTTGATTACAATCTCTGTCACAGCAAAATTTGATTGGTTCATTTGTTGGGCTAATTTTAAATTTCCTTTCAAATGCATGTGTTTTGAAGTCTTTTAATGTATTATCTAAATTTTTGCAGCCAATTTAATGTTTTGATATCAGATGTCGGTTTAACTTAGATGGCAGCATTAAATTGTTGGATAACTTCTCGCCACAAATGCTAACGGGCAATTCTTATCACTGATAGCAGTACATCCAAACGGTATATAGTTTGAATCAAATAATCGAGTCTTTTTTTTTTTCTAATCTTTGTCAGCTTTCTTCTTTGAAATTAATTTGCAAGCATTAAGAAGCATAAAAAATCCAAGAGGTATTCAACTACGTATTGTCTAACAGATAACAGATTTCGTTGAAATACGTTCCACAACGTTAATCATCTGTAGCACCCATACCCTGTGATTGGATAGCGCACATAGTTTCGTAACCTTTAAAAATGCTGATTTTACCATGTTCTTTCGACGCAGAGTCTCGATAAACAGCGTACATCATGCGTGACTAATGTTTTCTATTCAAAGTAAATTTTCAACTACCGCATTTCTAACGTTAGCTAGTAATCTCGCTAAATACTGATTGATATCGAGAAAATAATTCCGTGTATGCATTAAAACTGTTTAAAAAATATTATTCCATAAGTAGTCATTTGAATTAAAATTTATTTTATTTTAAGCCTCTAAACTCGAAAAATACCCGATTAAAATATGTAAACTAATTAACATGTCATTTAGCTGTTACATTTCGAAACAAAAAGCCTTGAACTTGATTGAAAAAGTGAAACGCTGTGATTCGAAACAGAAAATGAAGCTAGAAAGTTCTTTGATTGTTTGCTCGCGATTGTTTGATCGTGATTGTTTGATCGTGATTGGTTGATCGTGATTGTTTGATCGTGATTGTTTGATCGTGATTGTTTGATCGTGACTGTTTCTTAATGTATGCTTCAGTTTTTATTTTTCCTTCAAGTTTTCAATTTTGGCTCATTTCGTTTTTTGTTTCACACCACAGCGTTTAGTTTTGTCGATCAGCCCGGCCAAAGCTTTCCGCTTTGTGATGAATCAGATAATCGACAGTCTTGTTGGCTATTATTTACCTAATGTTTACATATTTAAAGTGTTTTCTTCTCAAATTAAGAAGGTTAACATATAATAAATATTAACTCGAAATGACTCGTCATGTAACAATATTTAACAACAAAAAACATTTTTAATGCCTACGTGGAATTATTTCCTCAACCCAATACGGTTTTAGCGAAAGTCTCTTGCTTCAGAGGCGAATGGCTAGTGGTCTGGGTAAGATGCACTAATACATTAATACTGACATTTTAATTTTCCAATATCCCGATATTGTGGATTTACCGTGAAACTTTGTTGATCCCTTGGAATCCACAGTATACTATACTATTTCATACTAATGTACTATCTTTCGACACTCAATACATGCGAGTAGTGTAACAACTGTTTCATTGTCATCTTATCATGCCCCTAGGCATACCTCTTTCGTTGCGGGGGGCAGTTCCTCATATCTAATGCTGTGAAATCAACTGATAATTAAACTCACCATGATTTGAGAGGAAACGCGATTCTCTTACGTCTTTTAAAAGAAGTTATTTAAACTCTCCATTTATACAAAAATAATTGAGAATAGTAATTCTGAAATAAAAACTATTGAAAAATTAACGATTTGGACTTTCTTCTAATGTTCTTCAGGCATGCATTAAAAAATAACATGCAAATGTTATCTGCAGAGGTGAATATACTAACTAGGCGTGTGGCCACATCAACAATAACGGCGAAATCCCAGAATGGATGTTTACAGGTAGACGCATGAGCACACAAAATGTTAAACTGTCGACTGACTATTGCGTTTGTAAGATCAACTAATTTCCCTCGCCCTATTGATTCACAGCCACTGATAAAGAAGACATATCATTTGATACATCAGTGTGTGACGCTTGGTTTTTAATCAAAGCCAATATACAACGCTGCCATTATTTTTATTTTTTAAACTCTTATCCACTTCAAACTGTATGAAGTAGAATAGTGACATATTCAGCATGTTTTCACGAAGTTTTGTGAACTGCCGACATTCTACCGATTTAAAGTAGACTATGTTGACGATCATATCAAGTACATATTTTAGCTCTGTGGATCCCTTTACCAATTACAACCTGTGGTCTAGAATGTAAAAGAAAACCTCTTGTATAGCCAAGAAGAACGCTTTAAGTAGAAACTCTTAGTTTAAGATGGTGTCTCGTATTTAAGTTGAACATGTAGACAAGTTAAGAAACAATAAAAGCGTAAATCGCTACTAGGAAGTAATAATGTTTCGATGGAGAATCATACGCAGTATAGTTGAGGGTAGTTCTTAGTATGAAAAGAATAAAATCTTCTGATTTGTTTGTATGAATGATTATATTAGGAGAAGCTGTCGAGTCGAAAAAAAAAACATAGAAAGTATTAAAAGCGAACGAAACCGACTCATATTTTCCCCCAAAAAAAACATGTATACATAATTGACTTAAATTTTGGCGGTAGCATAATTCCATACACTGCTTGTATTTCCAAAGCTATGAAGGCTAATGAAACAAGGAAAAATTAGTTTGCTTTATTCTTAAGATTTTAAACTTCCAAAATTGTGAACAAGACTACTTCGTATTATTTTGTTGCTTTAAGTCCTTAAAGGCCAGTTAAACTTAGTAGAAGTAGAACAATCAGTTACACTAAAGATATTCCTAAATCAAACAATTACGAGATTCACTTGTAATCCTGATGAGACATGAACATATTGAAACGTTGATCGATCCGCGTAAGACAATGTTTATATCATTTTTTATATATAAAAGCTCTACACTCGTATTGAATCCCTTTGAAGAAATATTGGTTTTTATTTCACCTTAACAATACGCCTGAACTAAATCAATCACTTATATATATATATATATATATATATATATATATATATATATATATATATAGGGTGACCCCAAAAAAGGGGCCCCAACTCTAATTAGGCCCCGTTTCTTAGTGTTTTGTCCGAATGAAATGAAACTTTGGTCATAACTAGTTTATTATATTCAAAACATCACATCAAAACACTTCTTTTTGTTTTCAATAATTTTATTGTAGAATGTTTTGTCATTCATTAGTTTTTTTTTGGGGGGGGGTCACCCTAAAGCTCCCCTCTTCGGTAGAGCACTCTCGTAAATTATCTTACTCGCTACTTAATTTAGCTGAAATAATGCGAAGCTCGCGATTTGTTTACAAACAAACGTTTGAGCCCTCTACGAGTAGCGGACGGATGTTTATTTAAATAGACGTTCGGACAGTTTAATTTCGGCCACCGATTCCGTAGTCAGGGGTAGGACTGCCGACTGTCATCACGACGGTTCTAGGTTCGATCCTCGGCTTGGGAGAGGTGTTAGTCTAGCGGCACTGATGAGTTGTGAAACAACGAAACAGGTCTGTATGTCGATGACTAAAATATATTTTATAAAGCTCCCCTCTTCGGTAGAGCACTCTCGTAAATTATCTTACTCGCTACTTAATTTAGCTGAAATAATGCGAAGCTCGCGATTTGTTTACAAACAAACGTTTGAGCCCTCTACGAGTAGCGGACGGATGTTTATTTAAATAGACGTTCGGACAGTTTAATTTCGGCCACCGATTCCGTAGTCAGGGGGTAGGACTGCCGACTGTCATCACGACGGTTCTAGGTTCGATCCTCGGCTTGGGAGAGGTGTTAGTCTAGCGGCACTGATGAGTTGTGAAACAACGAAACAGGTCTGTATGTCGATGACTAAAATATATATATATATATATATATATATATATATATATATATGATTGCATTGCTTTAGTTTTCCAGATGTACACACAATGAAATTTCGGTGCTGTTTATCAAAAAGCGCTCAATATAAAGCCGATCTCAATTATAATGTTTTATTTATATATGCACACATTTATCTATATTGCATATACATTTTCTGTTGCGAATTCATCAGACCGGATCTAACGATGGAACCAGATTTTAAATGCTAATTATTTATTACAAAATCTTTTATTTGAAAATGAAAAGGGGATGGTAAATGAAATTAAAACAAGAAAGAATGGGGAACAAGGAAAAATAGCGAGTGGAGGTTATGGAATGTGGGAAAGAGTTCCTTCTTAGTAAACGTAGGAGGCCTAATACTTCCTTGTATAAATTTTTATCAACTTCGGCCTTATTTATATTTCTTACATTTTTTTCATTGGACGGTGAATAATTTGGTTGAGTAATCGATCCGATGCTTTACGCCGACCGAATCCTAATTCACATGGTCTGTACAGACAAGCATCTTATCAGAAGGTAATAAAAGGGTAAGAAAGTTAAGAGCGACGTTGACAGAAATAGATAAACGGATTATTACGCCTCCTACGTTCACTGAGAAATGCCCCTTTCTCGCTTTCCCAATCTCCTTGTTTTTACACAGGTATCACCACATTTTCAAGGCCAAGAGGCCACTCGAGGATAAGGGTTAAAGAGTGTACAGTAGAAATTGGACAATATAGTAATCATTAGTAATGGAAATTCGGTAAATTTGTTAACTTATATGGCTCATCAAGAACTTGTTTACGTTAGACTTGAAGACAACCATGTTGTAGTCAGCCGGAAAGCAAGAAAACGAAAGAATTGTAGGCGTGCAGTTCTAAGAAAGAAGCTTTGTTCATGGAATCTACGTTTAGGTTTAGGCACAGATAAAGAGTGGGGGGAATTATTGATAGTGTTTTCAGCTAGACGAGTGTTTCTTGTGAAATTTTTGGCGAGGGGGGACCATAGACTGAAGCTCAGTCGAACACTTTCCATGAAAATAACGATAAAGCAGAGACAAACTCGCAACATCCCTTCTGTGAGATAGAGGTTGAGGGAAGAGAAAAGGACATCTCGTATGAGACTACGAAGTCTATTTTTAACTCTATCAAGGCAGGACAAGTCCTTTCTAGCAGCTCCTGCCCAGATGTGGCAACAGTATTTCATCCTTGGACGTACCTGGCTCTTATATAGATAGAGAATTGCATCAGCAGTGAGATCTCTACTGGATCGATAGAAAGATCCCACCATTTTTCCAGCGGCCTTGGCAACAAATTTAATGTACGTGTTCCATTTAAGATCAGGAGTAACGGTCAAGCCCAGAAGCTTGTCAAAACTTGAGGCCTCCTGAAGAGGAGAGCCATTCATTTCAACTGATGCCAGATGTGGATCAGAATGTTGATGATGTGTTATAGAATGGATTGAGAGAGAGAGAGAGAGAGAGAGAGAGAGAGGGGGGTGAGTAAACGTGGAGTGTACACACGTTTACCAGAACCGAGGGTCAGCTGACCAGATTACGTATGAGTGACGTGGTCAGGTTGGCTAGATCTGTGAGACGGGATTTGGGCTTTGAAGAAGACGGACGGCTTAATAGCTGTTCCCGCCCCTTCACTGGGGGTGGGGGACGCTGACGTGTTCAAAGCAAGCAAGATTCACTTCCATATTCTGTGTCGACATCTGGAAGGTAAATAAAAAAACTATAAAACCAATTCATCGTCTTGGAGTGATAAATCTTCGTCTAACAGGTACCAGTCTCCCTCCAAGAGAAGATGAATTCCAGATGGATCAACATCGACGACACATGAAGTAAGGTATGTCGAAGAAAATGCATGTAACACACACACACACAAAAGCATATGAACAATTAGAGATGAACACACACAACCGCATATGAAACTAGACGATCATACGCACACGGAATTCTTTTATGACACGCATAATCTCCTTTCATTCTAATAATAATCATTCCATGACAACAAATACAATTATGGTCCTCCTCTTTTCTATGTAACAGATGTAAAGAGAGAAGCTTGGTTATAGATGCATTAAAAGTAACCAGCCACTCCTTTCCCGATTGTACCACGTGGTCAAGATCAGAAAATCGGAGAGAACTTGGTCGTTTACTGTCTTAGATGTGCTAGCATAAATGGTAGTGTCATCAATATAAATGTCTACAAATGATGTAAGGATGTGATTTGGAAGATCATTAATGTAGATCAGGAAAAGAGTTGGGCCCAGGATGGACACATGAAGGACTCCAACATTAATACTGTGAGCTTCTGATTTTTGCCCCTCAACTACTACTCTTACGAACCTATCAAAGAAATGATTTAATAATTGAGAAGACATTTCCAGCTATACCATTTATACCGTTTATGCCATACCCTATCAAAGGCCTCTGATATGGCAAGAGCAATTACCCTAGAAAGGTTGCCTCCGTCGAGAAATTTACTAATTCCATGAGATATAACCGTAAGCACATCTGCTGTAGATCTAGCAGAACGGAAACCATATTGAGTGTCACTAAAAAGGTTATTTTTGTTTAGATGGTTGATTACTTCTGTATTTAACACAGATTCCAGCAACTTACTCATGACGCACAGGAGACTTATTGGCCTGTACTGAGAGGGGGGTGAGCGATCACCTGAATTCTTAAATACAGGGCATACTGATGAGATTTTCCAGGGTGATGGGAAGCAATTCTCCTGAAGACAACGTTTAAACAGTTTTGTAAGTATGGGCGCTAGTTCTGGTTGAAGATTTTGATTACTATAATTGGAATACCGCCAGGGCCGGTTGCTTTACTGGAATCAAGGTTTTTGATTAGCTTGACAACATCACATACAGATATATGTATATCACATATCATGTTTTCTGATACAGGAGAACATATTGGGGGTTGGCGGCCTTGGTCGCAGAGGGTAGAATTGGCTGCAAAGTTCTTGGCAAAGAGTTTGGCTTTGTCTGATGCTGAAGAGATTTCCTCTGGTCAATTGATGATAGTTGGGATAGAGAACACGCTTCTGTTCAGGATTCTGTTTGCTATTTGCAAAAGCTGATGGGAACCAAGCCACTGCTCAACTTCTTTGGACTTGACGGATTGAGCATACAACTCTCTTGCGTTCTTTATTACTTTCTTACAATGGTTGCTGGCAGTCCTGAAAGCGGCTTTAGTTTCCATACATCTATTACGTTGGAAACAGTGGAAAAAGTGATTTCTGTGCGCAATGGCAGCACAACATTCTGAGAGAACCATGGCTGTCTGTTAGGTTTCTGCTGGAACTTTTTCGAGGGTATGAAACGGTCTATACCTACAATTAACTATTCCGTCAGGTCTGGTGCTATAGAGGACACATCCTTTTTAAACATGGAACGCAGAGGTAGATCCGATATAAATGTACGGAAGCTATACTAGTCAACCTTAGTATATCGATATACTGTACGATGGAGAAGTACGTCTGGGGACTTATTACATTTGATTTTTATCTTAATTGATACAGTGGAGTGGTCGGAAGATCCAAGAGGAGACAGAACAGAAACTGAACATTGTTCAGGGCAAGTTGTGAGAAAAACGTCTAGTAGACTCGCATACTGGTCGTCATTGTCGGGCACACGAATGGGTTCGTGAACAATCTGAGTTAGGTCATAAGCAATGGAGAAATCATGACAGAACCTCCCCTCATCATCGGTCTTGTTTGAGTGGGTCAACCATTCCACGTTGTGAACATTGAAGCCTCCACATACGTGAATGTTAGCTGAAGGATCAATTTTCTCAGATATGCTTTTAAAGATAGTAACTCCGCTGTTGTGGGGGCGATAGAGAGTAAATATGAATGCAGTAGTGTGAGCTAATGCGACCCGGAAGCACATATGGGATAAGTTAGGATCTTCTCTGGAGATGTCCCTACCACATGGAAAGCCATCTTTAATATGGCCACATATTCCATGCCCATGGCGATCTTGGAGGTCAGATTTAGAAGTTAAGTTAGAGTGCCCTTTAATTGCGAACTCTTCTAGGGAAATAGCCTGCCCATGCCAGTTTCGTTTAAAAATGAAACGCCTCCTGTAGTTGATTAAAATGAAACGTCTCCTGTAGTTGATTAAAAATGAAACGCCTCCTGTAGTTGATTAAAAATGAAACGTCTCCTGTAGTTGATTTTCAACCTCTGGAAGGTTAGAACGTAGATCCCTGATGTTGGAGAAGGAGACATGGTAGTAGGGGTCTACGTTAGAAGTTGGAGAACCGGGTTTAATCGTGTATTTTTTCTTGAAACTTTTCATGATGGAATTTTGGAATTTGTGGACTAGGTCCTCAGATTTGCTTAGAGCAGGACAGAGAGGAGAAAGTAAGAGAGAAAAAGAAACGAAGAATTTTTTTGTAGAATAAGGTAAAGCCGTAACAATTACCAACTAATATGGCATCGAGAGGCCCCACCAGAAGCTACTGCATGGTCCAGAATCCATTCACCAAATGGCAATACAGCAGCCCCAGTACTTTGCACCTGCTGATAGGACAGCCTTCTTAGTGGTTAATCCAAGGTTCGAGTCCCTTACTATCAGGCAGATAACGTCAGTCCAGATAAAATGTTTACCTCCAGTACCCTTACTAGTGACATGGCTACAAGGATAGACATAGAAACAGAAAATTTCCGCCATCTCTGCCAACTGTTCGCGCAAAATACTGCCAACCTAGAAAACAGCTATTTCTTCTCCCTTTGTCATAAAAATCACTCATTAAAAAATGAGGACTGAGGAACAAATAAGAAGCGAGAGTAACGGGAGCTGCCGATAACGCATCCACAATGCGTTTTCTACTCTCCATTAAAAATAAATTATGAAGTATTATACTTAATAAAAGTCCAACGGACGTGTTTAAGGGAGAGTATAGTGATAAATTCCCCTCTCACGAACTAAAAATGAATACAATTACCTAATCTATTTGTGCAATCAACTTGGTAGATAAATAAATATTTATGGACGAGAAAAACGCTGGCATTTAATAAAACAGAAATACATAAATTAAATACTGAAATAAAATGTAGTTATTAATATTTGAATCTAAAGATAAAAAGTAGGATTAATATAGAAGTTACTTATCTCGAAAAAACACTTCCGTCTCCAAAATGCAAACTGTAGAAAAGAATTTTAGTTTTAATAACATCAGCGTTCAAAAGACTTTTTTTAATTAACCATTAAAAGAAAAGCGTGATCTTATTCTGGACTTTAGCTAGCTACGTTTAAAGAAACTTGCAATATAAAAGAAAAGCGGAAGTTAGTTAGTGACGTTATAAGTAATTGCGAGATAAAATGAAAGCAGGATTGAGGGGCGGAGACTGAAAGGATAATATAATGGATTGAGTCTATGCAATATTTAAGATTAACTTGTTAGATAAATAAACAGTTATGGGCGAGAAAATCGCTAGCATTTAATAAAACAGTCTCCTCTACCCCTTTCTCCTTCTCTTTCCTTTATCTCCTCTTTCTCGTCTTATTTTTTATTTTCCCTTTACTTTTAAAATATCAGAAAATTTTTCCACAAAGAAAGTACTATTTTAAATGTGGTTTAAGCTTAAAACCCATCCTAATGACGTTGTATTTCTAAAGAAATATTGTAGAAAGATAAAGAGATAGATAGAGGGAGGGAGAATAGTAATAATGTTTACCAATTTAAATTCCAGTGCTGGTTATGTCAGGCGAACATCATTGCATTCGCAAACTAGCACGTTTCAGCAAAGATTAGACAGGATCTTATAGTCTCCCTTCTTCTGCAGCCCTGAGCTCTGCTATTGACGAGCATTTGGTTGACAATCCATGCTGTGCCGATAAATATAAAATAGAGTGGTTCGAGGTATTACACAGAGCAGATTCCAAATACATCTAAAGATTTTGGAGTATGTCTCTATTGCGGTTCAAAAACCTTCTTTATGCCGGCAAAAGGAGACGACAAAAAACGTTATTTATCTTTGGGGAACTTTGACCCCTTTTTCCCCTCGTGTTTGTTATTTTTTTGGTCCCCACGTTGTGCTAATTTTAGTCGCTTTTAAACGTCGTATACACAGATTAAAATCTTCCATTTTAATCGTTTTTCTTTTCTTCAATTGTTGGCACTGAATTCCCCTTAGTGGTCTTTAATTTCTTCAATAATATTGTTTTCCTTTCCTATCGATTTTCTCCTGAAGAGATAATATCGAAAGAGCTCTCGAGAAATTTCCGCATATTTTATTTAAATCTCTCTCTCTCTCTCTCTCTCTCTCTCTCTCTCTCTCTCTCTCTCTCTCTCTCTCTCATATATATATATATATATATATATATATATATATATATATATATAAGGACTCATAGAATGCTATCGCAATATAAGAAATCGGAATATGTCGCCGTTGATAAACAACATAAAGTGAAGTAATTTCCTAATAAAAGATTTAATTGTTTAATCAAAACAAATATTGTTGATCTAATATGTGTGACCGATTTCCATAATATATTAATAGATATAGAGGGGACCTACCTCAGAAACTGGCGAGGTTTTAACGAAACAGTTTTGTTGCTTTGCGTTAGACAAAGACTTCTGATACAAGCTATTTCAGCTGTATTCTAATCATGGCTCTAAGACAGTTTGTCCCCCGACTCATCTCCGAGTCCAGTGGTGCAGCAACGGACTTTCCAATAGTAGAATGGCTAGAGGATGTAGAGTTAACGTGTGAGCTGTGCGAGGTAATCAAGGTGGAGCGAGTACTGCCACTGCGGCTGAAGTGTGCAACTCTCCGAGGACCAACGGAGTGACCTCGAGGAAATAAAACGCGCCCTTGTCAAGGCTTACGGGACGGATTCGTTTACAGTATTGGAAGAGTTCACCGCCCACCGCCTTCGGCCAGGGAGACCGTGGATGAGTTTTTCACGGATTTTCAGTGGCTAGCATGCCTGGTAGGTGAAATGCCACCAGAGTGTTGGATAAAGGGAGTCTTTTGCGAGCTTCAACCCGAATGGACAAGCTGTCATTGAAAGAACTGCTTCAGAGGGCTCGTGCCGTGCTGATGAATACCAGAGATGAGGAGGTCGTCGCCGCGATGCAACCTCGAGAGGCCGCATGTGTACCTACACCACTGCCTACAGCCTACAGAAGTGTTAACTACTTCAGATGCGGGGGCCCAAACCATTGGGCCCGTGATTGCCTTTCGTCATGGTCAACGACCCAGAAGTCTAGTGGACGGCGGTGTCACAAATGCAAAAACCGGCTCGCACCTGCCGGGAAACGGATTAGGTGAGGAAGTTACAGCGCCAGTATTCTGCCCAGATCGTCATTAAACAAGGGGCTACCTGCGGTGAGCGTACGCGTTAATGGGCTAGAGTACCACGCGCTTCTGGGTACGTGTTGAGCCCAGACACTTGTGTGCAAAGAACGTTGCGACACTTGGTAAATGACAAGAACTCCGGTGCTGACTGTAGGCAGAAGCTCGTTGTCCTCTTGCGGAGAAGGTGTCATCCACATAAGTATCGGTAGAGGGCCTGAAGTAGCCGTTCAAGCTCTGATTATGGACAGGGAGCTACTTGGGTACGATTTACTCTTAGGAATGGATGCAATTGTGCAGCTGGGCGAAGTGGTAATAGATGGAGCTGGGAACGTGACGTGTTCCCAACGCGAAGAGTGCGTTTGTGCGGCACTCACTCTAGATAAATCTGATTTTCGTGCGGAGTTCGACCAGTGCACGAAGTCCTGGAGTGTATCTTGGAAATGGTCGGACGAACAACTGCCAGAGAATTTGTTCCCCGGGAGCTCGCATAGAGTATGATAGGGAACTACAGACCTGGATCGACAATGGATTACTGGTTCCTTATCCTGAGAAAGCATTGGGGCCTCCAAAGTGTTTGATCCCACTAATGGCTGTCGTCCTGCCAAACAAACAAAAAGTGAGGCGGTGCTCGATTATAGGGAGTTAAATAAACATGTGGACCTCTTTACCGCCCATGCTGACGTGTGTGCTGATAAATTACATGGAATGCTGGCAAGTAGGGTCTATTGTGTGCGTGTTTGATCTTTAGAAGGCGTACCTTCAAGCGCGTGTACACAAGTTACTATGGCCTTATAAGACAGTTCTGGTTAAAAGGAAGTGATACTGCTTAACCCGTATAGGGTTCGGACTCAACGTGACGTCATCAATCATGCAAACGATTGTTGACATCATTCTGGCTCAGAATAAGCGCATAAGGCAGGCGACATCTGCATATATTGATTGCGTGTACGTGAATGAAGGGGCTGTATCTGGGACGCGTGTAGAGGAGCATCTCCGCAACTTTGGACTTCTCAGTAAGAAGTCAGAGAGACTACAAGATGGCGCACGGGTGCTCGGTTTACAGGTCCAGGGAGAAGGCGGCGTCCTGCATTGGAAACGGAGAAATGAAATCCCAGACATGCCCCGCGATGTCACGCGAAGAAACGTATTTTCTTGGTGCGGAAAATTGGGTGGACACCTCCCTGTGGGCGGCTAGCTTCGTGTTGCGGTGGCGTTCATAAAGAGGAGAGTGTCTGAGGTCAACACTTGATGGGACAGTGTGGTACATGGCGCTCATGTCAACAAAATGCTGGAGGAAGTCCTCACGAGAGTGCTCAAGGAGGACCCTGCACGGGACAGATGATGCGTCGACAGCCGGGACCTGAATGTGTGGGTTAATGCGCGCTCTCTTGCCACGGGCGTATCAATCGTCCATGATGATGCCGTGGTGGGAGATGCCTTCTGGTTACACCCAGAACAGGATTCCCAGCATATAAACCTGGCAGAGCTTGATGCCGTCATCAAGGGGATAAACTTTGTGATTCTATGAAAGTCGACTACCCTGCGGCTGTTTACAGCTTCTGCCTTCGTCCACAAGTGGATTTCGGATACTCTTACCGGGAGGGCCAGAGTACAAACTAAAGCTACGAGCAAAATGCTCATCCCACAGCGTCTCGATACCATCATGATGATGAAAAAAGAATATGCGCTGTCAATGGAAATCTCCCTGGTCAAATCCAGCCTGAACAATGCCGATTGTTTAACAAGAGTTCCCCGCGGGTGGATTGACGTCACTAGAAGAACCATCAAAATCATACAACTGGCCTGCGCCGCAGCCGCGTGTTCGAATCAAGGAAGTCCACCACCAAAGTAGACATCCATGGATGAAGCGAAACTTGTATTTTGCTAAGTTGGATGACCTTGAAGTACGAAAAGCAGACGTTAAAAGAGTGGTTGAGAGCCGTGTGGCTTGCCAATCCATCGACCCGGCATCCGTTTGCTGGGAAAAATGAGAACTGGACATAAAGGGCCACTGGAGCCGGCTGGCGATAGATGTTACTCACCACAACGGCAAGGATTATCTAACGCTCATTGACTGCGGCCCATCTTGGTTTGCGATATGGCGGCAGCTCCGCCGGCAAGATACTGCAGCAGTCATCCATCAGCTAAACGGCATCTTCCTCGAACGTGCCACCCCCAATAGAGATACTAACTGACAACGGCACCGCTTTCACCAGTGAACAATTCAGAAAGTTTGCCGATGGCTGGGGAGTACATCTGCGGTTCCGATGTGCCTACGTACTGAGCAGGAATGAGAGTATTGAGCGGAACCACAGGACTGTCAAAACTATCGCCGCCAGAACGGGCTGTGTGGTGTCTGAAACAGTTTATTTATACAATGTGACCTCAAAGTATGCTGTATCACCCTCTACAGCGCCGGCCAACACATTGTACAGGTATCAAGTTAGGGTGAAAAGCATAGAAACGAACCCAGTATGTGAAACGAAAGTAACTGGAGGGAGGCTGGAAAAAGGGGATGTTGTCCAGATCAAGAACCTGCGCGGCAAATGTACGACTCAGTATAGACTTGGAGGCATCTCTGAAGTGATCAGCAAGCAAGCAGTGTGTGTCAGTGGTGTGCCCCGTCACATTAAGGACTTACGGCCGACAACACAATCGCAGCTACGCGTGAACAACGGGAGCAAGTCTGACTCCGAGTCAAGGACAGTGAGACATCGCTCTAGTTCACAGCAGCTCCCTCAGAAGGTGATTCTGATATCAGTAGCCTTCCTAGCGGAAGCGGTATTCTTCAACCCCCAGTCTGTGGACGAGAGCTTACGCGAAGAAGTTCCCCTTTGGAGAAGCACCCGGCGACGGCGATCACCACCCCATTGCCATTTCTGTGATCATGAGATCAGGAGGGAGTGTGATAGATATAGAGAGGACCTACCTCAGAAACGTGCGAGAATCTGTCTCGGCAGCAGGCTGAAAGACAGAAAAAAAACAAAAGATGCCAAAATGGCGGCTGTTTTCTTTTAAAGCCTCTGGTCACGTGTAGATCTCGAGCAGTCTCATGTGGTATATGCAAATTGGGTGTGCCTGAAACATTATAAAATACGAGTCGCTGGGAGGAGTGGGAGAAGCGTTTAAGACATGCGAATAGAGAACGTCAACGTGTATCTCGTGTTGTGAACAAGGAACTCTACTCGATTCAACTTGTGACTAGCGAACCTCTGCTTGACGTTTTAACCAAAAAGTTTTGTTGCTTTGCGTTAGACGACGACTTCTGATACACAGGTACAAACTTTTTTTTTTTTTTCAAATCGTGGCTGATAAATTGTCATTAAACTCGCGCGAACTGGTAATGTTGTTTATATTATTATACTGCCATAAATGTCAGCGTGACCTGTTGCAAATTACATGTAATAAAACAATTTCTTTTAAATAATAAAATAATTTTCGTATTTTTTATAGTTATGATATTTAATTATTTTAAAAATATTTTTCTTGCCTGTTAATTTAATTTTTTAGTATAATGTTGAAATTCCAAATTCAATTTGTTAGCGGTGTTTGTTGTTGGATTGGGAAATACTTGAATGATTGGTGAGTGAAATTAATTCTCTAAATATAATCTCATGTAATTACCAAAAAACAATAAGATGATGTTTTCCTTCACATATTTATAGGGTTTTAATGATTTTTTGTAAAAATAAATGATGTTCAGTAAACAAGTTGCGAATGACTTAACAATAACAATAGTCGAGAAGCATAAAAAGTCTCTTACAAGCTTTTAAAGAAGTCATTGGGCTCATTAAGACAGGAAAATCTGAACTGAGAATGACCAGTATTCAAAGATGGTCTACGACTAAAATCAAAGAGCGCCGAGATTTGGTCATTTAGGAAATAAGGAGTAAGAAGGAAAAAAAGGCTCGTAAAATGTGTTCAACAGTCACAAAAAGAACAATGGATAAACTGGGAAGAAGCTATGCAAATATCCATTACGTGGAATCACATCTGGCATATGTCGCCGGTAAGGTTGAGTTTCATAATACGCTTAACTTGCGAAGTGCGTCCATCAATAACTAAGCTTGCCAAATAGAAGAAGGGAGATGATTCTTCCTGCCCTTTATGAAAAGGAAAAACACAGACTATGGAACATGTTCTTAGTTCCTGCAGAGTGACCTTTGTTAATGGCCGACATGCGTGGCAGCACAACAGAGTACTGGAGAAACTGACCACAACAATAAGTAACCATATGAAGCCCGAAGCAGCTAGCATAAGCCACACGTTTGATTTTTTTTTTCTGAGGGAGGAAAAATGTGGATCGGATCAAAACGTATAACTGGTCCATTGCTAGTACATAGCTAAAATATTCTTGGAATCGATGATGATTGGATACTCGTCGCAGATCTCCGAAAAAGTATGAGAGAAAAGGGACAACGGTCAGAGATTGCTCGCTCGTCAAGAACAAGGAAAAGGCTCATCTTTATTAAATTGACAGTATCTTATGAGAGCCAGGTAGAAAAAGATCAATACAAGATAAAGAAATATGATGACCTAAAAAGAGAACTAACCCGTGAAGGTTACATTACCATCCTTCGAGCTGTTGAGATTGAAGCAAGAGGTTTCCTTGCAGGCTCCTTATATCAACTTTTAAGCCAGCTTAGAATTAAAGGCCGAAAAGAAATCGCAGCCAGTAAACACCTCATAGGGATAACTGAACAATGCGCAAGGTGGATCTGGGTAAAAAGGAATACCGCATGATATGGTAAGAAGTGTTCACAGTGTAGTTATCTTTGTGATATGATTTATTTATTCATTTATTTTAAGATTTTATTAATTTATTTATGTATTTTTTGTTTAATTTATTTTTACTTATTTTATTTTATTTTATTTATTTTAATTTTTTTAATTCTTTTCAATATGAGCATGTCTTAACTTAACGAATATGTTGGACACAGCCTTTGAAAAGCCGTTGCTTGTAGCAGAAACGCTAAATTATTAAACATTTTTTATTGTATTGAGTAGTTCATTCAAATGCGATTCAGATTATTAAGCTTTGCATCAGCGAGGGTGGCCGATACGCGAACAAGCCATAACAAGGAAAAGACTCATCTTAATTGGATTTAAAGACCGAAAAGGAGTCGCAGCTAGTAAGCGCCTCATACAGATAACTGAACAATACGCAATATCGCTCTAAGCGAAAGGGAATACAACATGATGTGATTAATTTATGTATGAATTTATTTTTTTAATGTTAAATATATATATTTTATTTTATTCATATATATATGTATTTAATTTTATTGTTATTATCATTATTTTCTTCGATATGAGGGAGTCTTAAGTTAACGAATATGTCAGACGCAGTTTTTGAACATTAAACGGCACACGCAAAGCCGTTGCTTGTAACAGGCACCGCTTAATTATCAAATGTCACTTTTTATTGTATTGAGCAGTTTATTGAGATGCAATTCAGATAATAGGGCCTCGCATCAGTAAGGATAAGCCTATACGCCAACAAGCCCTAGAAAGGAAGGACCCGAAACGGTGCTTAATCTCTCCTGACAACCCGATGTTATCTAGAAGACGCTATTAAATACACTTAAAAACATGATTATATACAACTTTACTAGTGACTAAACCAAGAAATTATCCCCCCCCCCAAAAAAAACTATAAACACTAGTCTATACAAGTCTACAAAAATAAAAAATAAAAAAATAAGAAGAGGAAAGCTGTGAAACTGCGTTTTCTCTCTTAACAACCGACATTAACTGTAAGCCGAAATGGATTACTTCACAAGTGGAAACAGCTGATAAACATTATTATACACAAGCCTATAAGGTAAGCTGTTTCTTTCAAAACACAACATCTGTTGTTCGCTTGCTTCATGGCGAGTTTCTGTTATTGTTCTGGTAGTAAATTTTTATCCATTAATAGAATACGGTATTTCACAAATAAAATATTTTCACTTTAATTCCGATGCCTCCGTTCAGTCTCGAAAGACAAAGGATACCCTTTGTAGAGGCAGCTGCGTGTGTAATTGCGAGGAAAGGATTGCACAATCTCCAACCACACCGCTCCTGAATCGGCACTGTTTGAGTCCAGTGGAAAGGAAAAGTCCAAGATGATTGGAAACAATGCCGAGATAAGCTGAGGGTACATACAACACCTGGAAGTTCCAAATGTTCACCCATTTAGTACTGGCCAGGTTCAATGTTCTTTAACTTCGGTGATCCAGCGGGAACCCGTGTGTCAACGTGATTATGCCGTACATATTTAATTACTTTACGTTATTCTTATACATTTTTTTTACATTTAAATCTTTTCTTAAGGTTAATAAACTTACTGAATCTTTAAAATAAATAACCAATTTCGGAGAGAAAATTTTGCAAGCATGTGTACCTAACTGTTTTTTTTTTTTTTACATGGTGGTCACCACTTATCAAGGCCCGGAGGCCACTCAGGGATAAGGGTTATTGCGTGTACAGTAATCAATGAGATGGTATTGTAGTAATCATTAGTATTAGAGATTTGATAGAGTGTCTTACTTAAGGGGGCGGTTTGTCAGGAATTTGTTTATGTTGGATTTGAAGACATCCAAGTTGTAGTCAGGTGGGAAACATGCGAACGGAAGCGAGTTCCACAATCGTGCACTTCTGAGAAAGAAGCTCTGCTCATGGAATCTACGTTTGGATTAAGGCACAGATAAAGAGTGGGGAAAATTATTGACAGTAGTTTCAGCCAGACGGGTGTTTCTCATGAAATATTGGTGAGGGGGGACGAGAGATTGGAGCTCAGACGAGCACTTACCATGGAAATATCGATAAAACAAAGACAGGCCCACAGCGTCTCTTCTGTGGGGGAGAGGCTGCAGGGAAGAGAAAAGGGCACCCCCACTAACCACGAAGTCTATTTTGTACTCTGTCAAGGCAGGATAGGCTGTTTTTAGCAGCTCCTGCCCGGATGCGGCAGCAGTACTCCATCCTTGGACGTACTTGGCTTTTATACAGATAGAGAATTGCATCAGTAGTGAGATATCTTCTGGAGCGGTAGAAGGATCCCACCATTTTCCCAGCGTCCCTGGCAACAGATTTTATGTACGTGTTCCATTTCAGATCAGGAGTAAAGGTCAAACCCAGAAGCTTGTCAAAACATGGAGCCTCCCCAAGACGAGAGCCTTCCATTTCAATTGATGTCAGATGGGGATCAGAGCGTTGATGATGTAAAGATAGAAGCTTAGTTTTGGATGCATTAAAAGTGACCAGCCACCTCTTCCCCCATTGTACCACGTGCTCAAGATCAGAGGAGAGAGAATCAGAGAGAACTTTGTCATTTACGGCCTTTGATATGCTGTCATAGATTATCGTGTCATCAGCATAGATGTCAACGAATGATTTAAGTATGTGTTTTGGAGATCATTGATGTAGATCAGGAAGAGAGTTGGGCCCAGGATGGACACCTGAGGGACTCCAGCATTAATACTGCAGGCCTCTGATTTCTGCCCATCAACCTCTTCTTATGAACCTATCAGAGAGAAATAATTTAATGATTGAGAAAACATTTCCAGTAATACCGTAGCTGGAAATCTTGTGAAGTAGGTCCTTATGCCATACCTTATCGAAGGTCTTCGATATGTCAAGAGTAATTTCCGGGAAAGGAAGCCTTTGTCAAGAGATTCGCTAATCCTATGTGATATAACCGCTAGCACATCTGCTGCAAATCTTGCAGAGCGGAAACCATATTGCATGTCACTAAGAAGGTTGTTTCTGTTGAGGTGGTTGACTACTTCTCTATGTAATATGGATTCCAACAACTTACTCATGGCACACAGGAGACTTATTGGTCTGTACTGAGAGGGAGATGACTTATCACCTGAATTCTTAAATACAGGGCATACTGATGATGTGTTCCAGGGTGTTGGAAAGCACTTCTCCTTAAGGCAACGCTTAAACAGTTTTGTAAGTATGGGGGCAAGTTGTGGTTGGAGCTTTTTCAGCACTATAACTGGAATGACGTCAGGGCTAGTTGCTTTACTGGAATCAAGGTTCTTGATTAGCTTGGCGACCTCACGCACAGATATTTGTATGTTGCATAGCGTGTTGTCTGTTATAGGAGGAAATACAGGGAGTTGATGGTCATTGTCGCATTGGGTAGAATTAGCTGCAAAGTTCTTCGCAAATAGTCTGGCCTTGTCTGATGCTGATGAGATGACCTCAGGTCCATTGATAATAGTTGGGATAGAATGCACGCTTCTGTTCAAGATCCTGTTTGCTATTTGCCAGAACTGGTGGGAACCAAGCCGCTGCTCAGCTACTTTGGGTTCAACAGACTGAGCATATAGCTCTCTTGCATTTTTATTACTCTTTTACAGTGGTTGCTGGCAGTCTTGAAAGCAGCTTTAGTCTCAGTACATCCATTACGTTGGTAGCTATGGAAAAAGTGATTTCTGTGTACGATGGCAGCAGCACATTCAGGGAGAACCATGGCTGGCTGTTAGGTTTTTGTTAGAATTTTTTGGATGGTATGAATCGGTCTATGCCTATAATTAACCGTTCAGTCAGGTCTGATGCTATAGAGGACACATCCTTTATAAACATGGAATGCAGAGGTAGGTCAGATATGAATGTACGGAAGCTATCCCAGTCACCCATAGAGTATCGATATACAGTACAGTGGAGAGGTACGTCTGAACACTTATTACATTTCATTTTTATCTTAACTGCTACAACAGAGTGGTCAGAGCATCCCAGAGGAGATAGAACGGAACATGAACACAGCTCAGGGGAAGGTGTGAGGAAAATGTTCTAGAAGGCTTGCATATGTTGTTTATCAAAAATATGCCTTTAGCATAGCAACCAGAAGAGATTTATTTATTGTAAGCATTAACATTACGATTTTATTGGCGTATTTTTACCTAAATTGTTTTCATTTATTATCCTTATATTAGCACAAAACAGGTTTCTGTTATACATAAATCAATAATACAAGATAAAATATTGAACTAACCTTAATATAGTTGCAAAAAGCGACCAGAGACACCAATTTGAATGCCTAATTTGCTTATCAACCTTTTAAACAGTTCATTAAAAAAATAATGTTTGGTGTTATAAATTTGTAATTTTATTATGCCATCTTGTCAATTCATGTGCAATAATTTAATTGATACAAATAGAATTTAATTAAAATTTTTAATAAAACAATGGATAACTTTCTAAAAGCTTCTTTCAGAGTGGCTTTCTAAAATTCTTACCGATAAGCAAAGGATAGAAAAAAAGGAAGATGGACAAGCGTCTGGTTGACTAGTTGGCTTAATGTCGATCTTATTTGCATTCTTTATCTATCCCTTCTTCATCTTTTCCGTTAACGACGCTACATTTTTCTCAAGCAAAGTGATTTCTTCTTTCCTTTGATTTGACTAGGGACTTATTTTAAAAATCAATAAATTTGTATCAAAGTAACTAGAATGTTAATGTTTCTCTATTTGTATGAATAAATGCGAAATTTATTGTTTTGTGTTTACAAAAATTATGAATGAAATAGTTATCCATGTTATTTGGGTGCCCGATACTGACGGCCAGTATGCGAGTCTCCTAGACGTTTTTCTCACAACTTGCCCTGAACAATGTTCAGTTTCTGTCCTGTCTCCACTTGGATCTTCCGACCACTCTGTTGTATCAATTAAGATAAAAATCAAATGTAATAAGTCCTCAGACGTACTTCTCCATCGTTCAGTATATCGATACACTATGGCTGACTAGGATAGATTCCATATATTTATATCGGATCTACCTCTGCGTTCCATGTTTAAAAAGGATGTGTCCTTTATAGTATCAGACCTGGCGGAATAGTTAATTGTAGTTATAGACCGTTTCATACCCTTGAAAAAGTTCCTGCAAAAACCTAACAGCCAGCCATGGTTCTCTCCAGAATGTGCTGCTGCCATTGCGCACAGAAATCACTTTTTCCATTGCTTCCAATGTAATAGATGTATGGAGACTAAAGCCGCCTTCAGGACTGCCAGCAACCATTGTAAGAAAATAATAAAGTATGCAAGAGAGTTGTATGCTCAATCCGTCAAGTCCAAAGTAGCTGAGCAGCGGCTCGGTTCCCACCAGTTTTGGTAAATAGCAAACAGGATCCTGAACAGAAGCGTGTTCTCCATCCCAACTATCATCAATGGACATGAGGTAATCTCGTCAGCATCAGACAAAGCCAAACTCTTTGCCAAGAACTTTGCAGCTAATTCTACCCTATGCGACCAAGGCCACTAACCCCCAATATGTCCTCCTGTGTCAGAAAACACGCTATGTGATATACACATATCTCTACGTGATATTGCCTAGCTAATCAAAAACCTTGATTCCAGTAAAGCAACCGGCCCTGACGGTATTCCAATTATAGTACTCAAAAAACTTCAACCAGAACTAGCGCCCATACTTACAAAACTGTTTAAACGTTGTCTTAAGGAGAATTTCTTCCCATCACCCTGGACAATCTCATCAGTATTCCCTGTATTTAAGAATTCAGGTGATCGTTCATCGTCCTTTCAGTGCAGGCCAATAAGCCATGTGTAAGTTGCTGGAATCTGTGTTAAATGCAGAAGTAATCAACCATCTCAGCAAAAATAACCTTCTTAATGGCAATATGGTTTCCGCTCTGCTAGATCTACAGCAGATGTGCTTACAGTTATATCTCATAAAATTAGTGAAGCTCTCGACGGAGGCAACCTTTCCAGGGCAATTGCTCTTGACATATCAGAGGCCTTTGATAGGGTATGGCATAAAGGTGTATTTCACAAGATCCTCAGCTATGGTATAGCTGGAAATGCCTTCTCAATTATTAAATCATTTCTCTCTGATAGGTTCATAAAAGTAGTAGTTGATGCACAGAAATCAGAAGCTCACACTAATTATGCTGGAGTCCCGCAGGAGCCCATACTGGGCCCAACTCTTTTCCTGATCTACATTAATGATCTTCCAAATCACATCCTTACATCATTTGTAGACATTTATATTGATGACACTACCATATCTGGTAGAACATCTAAGACTGTAAGCGACCAAATTATCTTCAATTCTCTTTCCTCTGATCTTGAACACGTGGTACAATCGGGAAAGAAGTGGCTGGTTACTTTTAATGCATCTAAAACCAAGCTTTTATCTTTACACCATCAACGTTCTAATCCTCATCTGGCATCAATTGAAATGAATGGCTCTCGTCTTGGGGAGGCCTCATATTTTGACAAGCTTCAGGGCTTGACCTTTACTCCTGATCTAAAATGGAACACTTACATCAAATCTATTGCCAAGGCGACTGGAAAATGGTGGGATCTTTCTATCGATCCAGCAGAGATCTCACTGCTGATGCAATTCTCTATCTATATAAGTGCCAGGTTCGTCCAAAGATGGAGTACTTTTGCCGCATCTGGGCAGGAGCTACTAGAAAGGAATTGTCCTGCCTTGATAGAATTCAAACTAGACTTCGTAGTCTCGTTAGAGATGCCCTTTCGCTTCCCTGAAACCCCTATCTGACAGAAGAGATGTTGCGAGGTGTTCTCTGCTTTATCTTCATGGCAAGTGCTCGACTGAACTCCAATCTATGGTTCCCCCCTCGCCAAACTTTCACAAGAAACACTCGTCTAGCTGAAAACTCTATCAATAATTCCTCCACTGTTTATCTGTGCCTAAACCTAAACATAGATTCCATGAACAAAGCTTCTTTCTTAGAAGTGCACGCCTGTGGAACTGTCTTCCGTTTTCTGGCTTTCCAGCTGACTACAATATGGTTGCCTTCAAGTCTAACGTAAACACGTTTTTGATGAGCCGTTCCATAACAAATTTACCGAATTTCCATTACTAACGATTACCAATTGACTACTGTACACGCTTAACCCTTATCCTCGAGTTGTCTCTGGGTCTTCATAAGTAGTGATACCTGTGTAAAAAAATAAAATAAATTATTCGGACTACTGCTATCATCTTGAGTTTGCACAATGTTTTGGTCGATGTAAGCCTCGGCACGTTTGAAAATGGGAAAGGCTTAAATCCATACATTCAAGGTTTCGTATTTAAGTGCAATTCATCATACTATATGAATCAGAGGATTTTAATATTGACATTGGTTTCCCTGATATATTTCTAGTCAAAATTTGTTCTATGGGGATTACGAGAGGGACCACATGAAGGTTGCTAACATCCTAAGTGAAGTTGATTTTTGATAAAACAAACTGGATTCGAACACCAACAACTATACGTCACTTCCGTAAGTTAAGAAATAAAAATAAATAAAGCAAGACATTATTATTATATTATTTCTAACATACTTATTATTTCTAAAATATTTATAATAATGATATTCGTGATACTCCCTGATAATATTGTGTTTGAGATGGGTATATTTGCTGATGAGACAACGCTCTATTCCATGCATGACGAAAGAACGAATGTACATAAATCTAAGACAATGGCAGAATCGTTAAAAAATGACCTAAAAACCGCAGTGGAATGGAGCCGCAAATGGATGGTAACATTCCTTGCTAGTAAGACTAAGTTCCTCTCTTTTAACAATTACAAGACGCCTCTCCAATCTATGACAAGAACAACCTATCTGAGAATCGTTCCTTCAAACACTTTAGCCTAACATTTGCGAGCAATATAAACTGGAACAAATGCATTGAGGACATTGCGAAAGCTGCTGCAAAGAATGTGTCTCCTCTTTCGAGTTAGAAAACTACTCACACCTGAGAATATTCTGTACCTCTACAAGACCACCATTCGCCCATGCATAAAGTATTGTTGCCACATCTGGGCTGGTGCATCTACCACTAGCCTCTCCCTCTTGAATAGGCCCAAAAAAGCGTTTTCAATCCATTAGGTCCCACTTTGTCAACTAAGCTCACACCCCTGTCTCATCGCCGCAATGTTACATCTATGCGTCTGTTTTACAAATATTTTAATGGAATGTGTTCTGATCAACTCGTTGTATTTGTGCCCCCTCGACGTACATATCCCAGACAAACCCGCTTAGCAATAAAAGCTTACCCCTTCACTGTTGAGATTCCTAAGTGGCAGAAAGCTTTCTATTCTAATATTTTCTTCCCTGGAACAGCTAGACTTTAGAATTTCCTTCCTGCTACCCGCTTCCCTGATTGTACTTATATGCAGAAGGTTAAACGTAAACCAACATCTTGTTAATCTTCCCAAGGCATGGATCCAGATAGTATCCCTTACGTCCAAGTAGCGATATGCCTTGTTGGACCTGAAAGTGAGTAAAAAAGAAAGAATAAATAAAAAATCTTGAAATTTAATTAAATTCATTAGTCAATAGTTAGTTTTTAAAACGTAATTTACGAAATTAAGAACTCCTTATGAAACTAAAACTATTAATAAAATAAAATGTATTTTCATAAATAGCTACTCCTACTCCCCATTAAGGAGATAATCATTTTTAATTTCTATATAAGTATTTTTTATTTAATTATTATCCTACTAACTGATCTAAGATAAAAAGAAAAAAGGAATATATCAATTAAACTTTAATTTCTAAAATTAACTCCCACTAAGTCAAAACAACTGATACACCCGAAAAAGGTAGGGAGATGGATCGATAGAAACATTGTGCAAATAAGAATTAATATGAGAACAATAGTTAGAACAATAAAAAAACGAAGAATCATTCAATTAAAAAATTCAGAACTGAAATATTTATTATTAAAAATTTTTTTCAAGTATTTCAAGTAGCGAACTTTGTGAAGCAAAAGCAATATAGCACAGTCGATTTTTCGTCAGAGAAAACTCGTAACACTTTGTTTTGTATAAAAACAAACAAACAAAAAAATTCTCTTTCTTTATTGCCTCATGTGCGCGTGCCGAGCTAGAGACGGAGATTGTGGACCGGGAGGTGGGTGGATGGAGCCACGCTTGTGCAATGTTGATTGATATATGTGACCTGCTTCTTTGCAGGTGCGTTACACCTCGACAGCTGCGTGCGTTAAATTTCACTTTCACCACTGACGATATCAATTCTGACATCCTGACTCCATCGTTCAGTGCGTTTGCTACCAGCTGTCCTGCGTGCGTTTGCGTATTTACACCTACAACACGCGACAGCCAGCTTGTATATAATGAAAATACAGGAGCTACTCCAGTCAGTTACTCTGAGTCGGACACTAAATATGACGTTATATTAGTTAATTCGGGTTACAGGTCACTGCGTGTATGCAGACCCAAAATTTGCTCAACCGGGCAATCTCTGTTGTCGGTCGTTTCTATGGTAAAAATTATCATTGACCCCTGTTGGGTTGTGGGGAGTCCATATTGTAAAAAGGATCACGCGTCCACACGGTTTGTGTTGAATCACTGTTGTTTACAAGATCACCGTAAAAGACATTTGCTAATGAACATTTTAACGATAGGAAAGAAAAAGAATCAAATAAAATCAACACGTACCTTTGCTTCATGATATATATATATATATATATATATATATATATATATATATATATATATATATATATATATATATATATATATCATGAAGCAAAGGCATATATATATATGTGTGTGTGTGTGTGTGTGTGTGTGTGTGTGTGTGTGTATTAGATAACTGACGATATATTAAACAAATTTCTACAAAGTTTCCCTGTTCAACAAAATAATATTAATAATGTAATAAAAATGTCCACGCGTTTTCTTTTCTTTCTTTCATCTTCTACGAGATGCTCGATAAGCAGTTCGTGACAGTACCTGTTGATTTTATTAGCAAAGGGAATTCAGTTTCTTCTCTCATTATTCGGCTGACGAAATAGACGCTGCATTTCATAGATTTGACAAGTATAACGAATAATAGCTTTTCTTGTTTAGTTCGCGATATATTTTCTTTATTTTTGTTTTTAGGGTCTTTACAGTCAGAATTTACAGGTTTTCGGGCTATTAGTTTGTTGATATTCTTATAAGAATGGACTAGTCCATCAATTCGTCGATCTTTCTGTTTTAAAAGGACTTATGGTCTAAATTTACGGGATTTTGTCCTTCCTCTCATTTCAAAGGACTTCTTATCAGAATTACGGATTTTCAGGCTGTTGTCTCCGCTTCTTTAAAAAGGGCTGAAGATCTGGTCGGCTTCTCAATTCGACTGGCCTAATTCAACGGCTCTCTTCGACTGCACGAAGTTAACTAACTCTTCAATAGCCTAGAATCACCTGTACAGCTTTTTTATATATCGAAGTAAAGCTTAGGGCTGTAAGATGCAATACCCTTGCATAAGCAATCAAAGCTGGCCACGTATTTCATGCTAGAAACCAATGGATCAAAAGCCATTTCCACATTTCTTAGAGATCATTTAGACCTCAAGGAATTCTCTCAATTTTCACGGCCGGTCGATACCCTTGAGTCACCAGAGGTCATTCCTCTAGGTCAGCCGCTAAACTATTCAACTTTCAATAAAGTCTGAAATCTTTCACCGCTCCAAGTTTCCAGACATAATCAAAACAATAATTATTCTAATCGAATAAGTTCCAGTTTCCAGACATAATCAAAACAATAATTATTCTAATCGAATAAGTTCCAGTTCCCAGACATAATCAAAACAATAATTATTCTAATCGAATAAGTTCCAGTTTCCAGACATAATCAAAACAATAATTATTCTAACCGAATAAGATCCAGTTTCCAGACATAATCAAAGCAATAATTATTCTAATCGAATAAGTTCCAGTTTCCAGACATAATCAAAACAATAATTATTCTAATCGAATAAGTTCCAGTTTCCGGACATAATCAAAACAATAATTATTCTAATCGAATAAGTTCCAGTTTCCAGACATAATCAAAACAATAATTATTCTAATCGAATAAGTTCCAGTTTCCAGACATAATCAAAACAATAATTATTCTAATCGAATAAGTTCCAGTTTCCAGACATAATCAAAACAATAATTATTCTAATCGAATAAGTTCCAGTTTCCAGACATAATCAAAACAATAATTATTCTAATCGAATAAGTTCCAGTTCCCAGACATAATCAAAACAATAATTATTCTAATCGAATAAGTTCCAGTTCCCAGACATAATCAAAACAATAATTATTCTAATCGAATAAGTTCCAGTTCCCAGACATAATCAAAACAATAATTATTCTAATCGAATAAGTTCCAGTTTCCAGACATAATCAAAACAATAATTATTCTAATCGAATAAGTTCCAGTTTCCAGACATAATCAAAACAATAATTATTCTAATCGAATAAGTTCCAGTTCCCAGACATAATCAAAACAATAATTATTCTAATCGAATAAGTTCCAGTTCCCAGACATAATCAAAACAATAATTATTCTAATCGAATAAGTTCCAGTTCCCAGACATAATCAAAACAATAATTATTCTAATCGAATAAGTTCCAGTTTCCAGACATAATCAAAACAATAATTATTCTAATCGAATAAGTTCCAGTTCCCAGACATAATCAAAACAATAATTATTCTAATCGAATAAGTTTCAGTTTCCAGACATCATCAAAACAATAATTATTCTAATCGAATAAGTTCCAGTTTCCAGACATAATCAAAACAATAATTATTCTAATCGCTTAATTTGCCCATCCAATATGTCTCTCAGCAATACAATGTTTTCGAAATTAACTCTTTCCCTATATATTTTTAATGTGGTGAAATAAATAAAGAGTTAATTTCGAAACATCGCTAAAAACATCCCCACACCTAGCAAGCATAACTATATTATTAAATTAATTCAAAAAAACAGATGAACTAATACGCCGAATGCGATGGCGAGCAAATTTCTTCCTTAAAAATGAAAAGTAAACAAAAAAGAATCCTATGGTTTTAAAACCCTAAAAAATGAGAAACCAGTAGACATTTTGATAAACTTTGAAAATGATTTTTTAAACGTAATTAAAAACTTAGAATTCCACAATCAACCTAACAATTTCCAACGGAAACTACACAAAATCGTTAGAAACATAAACAACTCTAATAAAATCTTTGTAAAAGACGATAAAATTAGAAATTTTATAAAATAGATAAACAAGAATATAACAAACTAATCACAGAAAACATTACAAAAAAAACTACAAAAAACTAGATACAAACGAATGCGACTACATAGATATAATAAATACTAAAAGTCAACAAATTACCGATAAATTAAAAATTAGCGATAAAGTTGGCAAATTGAAACCTAGAGAGGCATGCATTCTGCTCAAAGACCAGAAATGGGACTTCAATAATAATCCCAGCACCCGCTTGATAAACTCAACTAAACCAGAAATAGGTAGAATTAGCAAACCAATACTTTCTAGAGTAAACAAACAAATCAAACAAGACCTAGAATTAAACCAGTGGACAAATACTGCCGAAGCAATCACCTGGTTTAAAAATATAGAAAAACAAAAATAAATGTAAGTTTATACAGTTCGGCATCATAGACTTCTATCCCTTGATATCCGAAGAACTTTTTAACATTGCCCTAGAATTTGCCGAGGCATACACTGATATATCTTCGGAAGAAATCAACATCATTAAAAAATGTAGAAAATCAGTTCTAATAAATAACAATAACCAATCGATTAAAACTAAAATGAAAAATTCGTTTGATTTGGCGATGGGTGCCAGGGATTCTGAAGAGGCATCAGATCTTGTGGGATTATTCATTCTATGTACCCTCACAAGCATATTTGATACTACGGATATCGGCCTATATAGAGATGATGGATTAGCTATAATGAAAGACTCCAACAAATCAAGGGAGATAACTTTAAGGAAATCATACACGAGGAAATGAAAAAATTAGGCCTAAAAGTAGACATAAAGCTAACATAAAAATAACAAACTTCCTGGACATCACGTTAAATTTAGAAAAAAATACATATGAACCCTACTTAAAAGATAACGCTACTCCAATATACGTAAACCCTAAGTCCGATCACCCACCATCAATTATAAAACACATTCCTAACTCAATCGTAAGTAGACTCAGCAATAACTCAAGTGATAAAAATGCATTTAACAGGTCAACCAATATCTATGAAACAGCCCTAAAAATAGTGGATACAAAAATATTGATATCAAATATAAGTAAGAAAACGCCAATAACTATAATAAAATTAAAAAGAGAAGAAAAAGAAATATAATCTGGTATACGACCCCATAATATCAAATGTTAAAAACAAAACTTGGCAAGAAATTTCTAGATCTTATCGAAAAACACTTTCCCGACCCCAACCCCTTACTCAAAATTTTCAATAAAAATATCCTAAAATTATCCTACAGCTGCTGCGAAAATTCAGAGATAATAATTAAAGCACATAATAACAAAATATTAAATAAAAACAATTTAAATAATAACAAAATGAACAATAAAAAAGTAGACACCATGACAAAAATAAAACTAACACAAAAGACACATATATAACTAGCAGAAATAATAATAATAATAATAATAATAATAATAATAATAATAATAATAATAATAATAATAATAATAAACCAACTCCGGACAAGAACAATCATACTAGAAATAAAACATAGAAATAGTAACAACGAACAAAATAAATGCAACTGTAGATACCGCACATTTTGCTCACTTCAAAATAAATGTTTAACCAAAAACATAGTTTAACAGGCCACAATATTTGCGAAAGAAAACCCGAATAACAAGAAATATTACGTAGGTATGACTTCCTTAGATTTCAAAACTCGATATTATGACCACAAAAGTACATTCAACAATAAAAAACACCGTATGAAAACAACGCTAGCAAACAAATTCTGGGAACTCAAGGAAAGCGAACGTATATATATATATATATATATATATATATATATATATATATATATATACATCGGTTGTCTCCTTTACATGTGTATATATATTGTCGTGGTAGGAAGATTCGATTTTGCTGCTTTGGTTGTCTTCCATGTGGCCTTGTCAGGCCACTAATATATTGAAATATCTATACTGGTAGCCAAATTAAATATAAAAATGATAATCTTTGGTTCTATGAGACGAACCTAGATGAAAATTTGCAGGCTCTTTGAATATTATAATACTATTCTATGGTGAAAATTTATGACAATAGATAAAAAATTTTGAAACCAATAAAATATGCCCAAATTTGCCTACATTTATATATATAGTGTCCTGGCAAGCCAACTTTAGTTTTGCTGATTTGGGATGAATTGTGCTTAGTTTTTACTTTTGTTTTTGGTTGCTTTGTCTCTCCTGTGGCTGTGCCATACCACTAATATATGTATATAGGGTGCGTAAGATATCTTAGGTTACCTCAAACACTTTTAGAAAAACAGGAAATGAAACTGTTAAAACCTTGAATTTTACAATTTCTTGTAACAAAGAAAATATAATATTAATCTACGTTTTATTCTCTAGATATCCTCCGACTCAATTCAAGTTGAAAAGTGACTGTCAACTTTAGTTGTCTATATATATGTCCTCCATTGCTTGGCTATTGCTCCCGTCAAGAAGGATTTGATGTTATGAGGAAACTTACTAACTTCCTTTTCAACGACATCTCGAAAGATTAAGGTCTGATTAGCAAGGATAAGTTTGGTGTGGCATGATCATGAAAATTCTCGCCCATCGAATCCTGGGTTTTGAGAGCTTTATGGAATGGTGCCGAATCTTGTTGGAAAACGAAGACCCTTTGCATTAGCTACCAAACTATCCAAGGCTTAACAATGGTTTGAAGAGTTTCGACATAGGCATCTCCACTGGCTCTAAAGTTCTGTTGAAAATTATGTGCGATTCACTGCTAGCAACACCGAAACCCGTAACTTTTGCTGGAAACATTTCTGTGCAGAACCGTTGCAACTTCAGTGAACGCGGCACATAGATATTTATCATTTCTTTGATTGACTTTTTGATCCTGCTCGAATTTTATTTTTAACTAGACCACCCGTGACCCGTTGGGTCAGTACGTTATATTAGCTATGGAATTCATGTATGAGCGTGACACTTGTGGCATAAAGAAAATAGTTTTTTTTTACATAACAGAAGCATTTCTATGAAAGTATATTAAAATGAAAAAAGAATATAGATAAATTTCTATGAGTCGTTCTGTTTATTATAATTGTTATTTTTTTTTTAATTACAGTTACTGAATTATAAGTGGTTGGTCATACTTATAGGTAAATATGCACTGAACAGGTATCATAATCCTTATTATAGTTAAATTCAAATTTTGATATATCATCTTTTAAATGACATTGTTAGTTGAAAGTACAGAATAATAAAAAAAACACTCTCCACATGTTAATAATGGCTTTTTAAATAGAAAATGGAAATAAAATGTAACTTTTTTCATTTAATTTGAGCAAACATTCAGTACCCATTGTGTAAAGGAAAACACTATTTAATGTAATAGAAATGTGTGCATTTACCGATTCAGCTTTCCGTTTGGAAATGTAAGCAGACGACTTTAAAAAACATGGGAAGAAGAAAAAGAAATTTTTTTGTAATAACGCCCTCTAGTAAAAAGGTCTGCATTAGTTAAGGGGGATAACTCTATCCAGTTTTACATCGCTCCCTTTTTCTCTCTCTCACACATACACGTAACTATTTCTCGCGTACGTAACGAAAACAGAGGGAGTAGGAGTGTTGAAATCTATTAGAGGGAAAGTGAGAGGTGTTTTCTTTCCATAAATTGTATAGGGTAATATTTCATATTATTAATAGATTCATAGATAAATAGATTTTATAATATATATTATAATTATCTATGAATCTATGTATTATTTGTATATATAAATAACTATTTGATCAAATTAAATGAAATTGTTTGTATTAAAAGCGATATAAAAATTCCGGAATTGGAATAACGGATTGAAGACGTTGCTATTTACGCATGCGCAACCGGATGTTGAAAACCGGAAATCTGATTGCAAACATACAAGATCCATAGAGTTTTAGTATTATATAGATTGGAGAAAACCTAAATATACTCGTTTTCTTCTGGATGTTTCAGTTTGTTTACGAGTCGTTTTGCACGCATTAAACGATTCACTTGAGTGCTTCTTGACATTAACTACTTCGCCTAAGAACGCATGATTTGTATTCGAGGTCTTGATGAACAACATTCCTTATTGTGCCTTCAAACCCTTGAAGATCTTTAGCAAGATGTCGCATTGATATCCCAGGATGTCCATGGATCATGCCATGCACGCTTCTGACAAACTCAGGTATTCTGAGTTATGCAGAACGTTTGCAATACTGTATTCTCTTGCTCGTGGCCAATTCATCACCATCATTTGTATTTATCTTCTTTCTAATTTTTTAAACGAAGAATCTGGCGAATTTTTTAATTGCTGTTTCACTTTTATATACATTATTAGAGCGTGTCTTTTTATTTCATTTGTTATAGTAGTATCTGTCATGGGATCTTCTGAAAGCAAAAACACATTAATTAGTATATTTTTAATTTAAATTACAAAAATATAAGTGTCTTAAGTATCTTACGCACCCTGTATATATTAAGTATATATAAAGTAAGTATATATTAATTAAGCATATATTAAGTAAGCAAGTTCCAATACATTGATACGATTAACTCAAAACCAATATTTAAAAAAAGTTAATTTTTTGTTCATTCTCTTTTGAAGAGAAAAGGCGCTAAGAAACGTTTCTTCATTCTTTTGAATGCTAATGTCGACCAGTCAACATCCAAGGGATTATTTACTTCATTTAGAATCTGGCATATCTTAGGGGGTGCCCAATCCGACGGTAAATTAGCACATTTAATAGTTATTCTTTGAGAAAATCGTAAAATACATTTAGGTTTATAGACATTTTCTGTGTTAATATATCTTCATCTTTTTGCCTTCTATTCGTTTGATTAGAAAGTTCTGGCGGAATTTTCAATTTTGATTTTAAATTATGTTTTTCAAATAAGTTTTTGTTATAATACTTTAAGTTTATATATCATTTTAAAGAGCGTTTTTTTGCTCTATCAAACTTTTAAATAGATACAATCATTTTAAAACAATTATGCCTTCTTTTCAGAACGTTGAATACACGATGAAAAAAAATCAAATTCGCACAACTTTCTTATTTCAATTAAAGCTAGCCCGATAAGCTGCTGAAAAAAACTCGCAATATCAACGAAGCGTTTCGCACAGGAACCACTACTGAATGTAAAGCACAATATTGGTTGCAGAAAATCGGATGATGACAAGGATAAAATTAAGAGCCCTAGTTGAAGTCAATCCACACATAACTGTTCGTCGAGAACTTGCTTCTAAATTAGACGTAATGTATACGACGATTTCCAACTACTTGAGAGAGATTGGAAAGATAAAAGATGTCTCACGAATTGAGATACAACCAAAAGAAACGCTTTTATAAATTTTTTTACATAGGCATCACCACTTATCAAGGCCAAGAGTCCACTCGAGGATAAGGGTTAAAGAGTGTACAGTAAATATTGGACAATATAGTAATCGTTAGTAATGGAAATTCGGTAAATTTATTAACTTATATGGAATGGCTCATCAAAAAGGTGTTTACGTTGGACTTGAAGACAACCATATTGTAGTCAGATGGAAATCAGCACAACGAAAAACAATTCCATAGGCGTGCAGTTCTAAGAAAGAAGCTTTGTTCATGGAATCTCCGTTTAGGTTTAGGCACAGATAAAGAGTGGGGGTAATTATTGATAGTGTTTTTTGCTAGACGGGTGTTTCTTGTGAAAGTTTGGCGAGGGGGTACCATAGATTGGAGCTCAATCGAGCACCTGCCATGAAAATAACGATAAAGCAGAGACAAATTCGCAACACTTCTTCTGTGAGAAAGACGTTGCATGGAAGAGAAAAGGTCATCCCCTACGAAGCTACGAAGTCTATTGTATGTCATCATCCTTTCTTTTGTGCAACAAGAACGACCCGTTTCTCGGTCGGGTTGTGACTTGCGATGAAAAGTGGGTTCTTTACGACAACCGGCGACACTCAGCTAAGAGATTAGACGCTGACAAAGCTCCACATTTCTCGAAGCTAGAGTTGCACCAAAAGAAGGTAAGGTTGACTGTTTGGTGATCTGCGACCAATCTCACCCATTGCAGTTTTCTTAATGCATGCGAAACGATTACAGCGGAAAAATACTAGCAGCAAATGAATGAAATGCATCAAAAACTTCGACAACAATACGCAGCATTAGTCAACAAAAAAGACCCAATTCTCTTCCACGACATTGCCCAACCGCACGTTGCTAAACCGACCCTGAAGAAGTTGAACGAATTTTGTTACGAAACTCTGCCCAATCCACCATACTCTCCAGACTAATTATCTATCGACTACCACTTTTTTCAAACATCTCGACCACTTTGTGCGTAAGAAATGCTTCGAAAACCTAAGCAATATCCAAAACGTTTTAAGCGACTTCATCGCCACCAGAACACAAGATTGTTTACGTTACTGGCATGAATGCACTTATTTCGCGTTGGTAAAAGTTTGTTGATTCTGATGTTTGTTTGTTTTTTTTTCGTTCAATAAATTTATGTTTGAACCGAGATATATTCATCTGAATTTAAAATTTAAAAACCGCAAGAACTTTCTTGTCAGCCTTATGTGTGTGTTATTTCAGCATTTTACCAAAGAGATAGTTTAATCGAAAACATAATCACTTCAATATATATATATATATATATATATATATATATATATATATATATATATATATATATATATATATATAGCCCTGGTCAAAATCATAAGACCACTTAAGAAAGTAAACGTTTACACATATTATCGAATTTTTAATCAAACAAATGGTTGAAACCATTGCCAAAAGGGAAAATATGATGGAAAAAAATGAAATCTGCTTCATTCGAAAGCTTAACCCTGATCTAATAATTATTTTTTTAAAAAACAAACATTTTCACCTGGTCAAAATAAGACCACTGATAATTTATCTAACAAAAGGCAATTATAAATTACTAAAAAGGGTCTCAGTATTTAGTATAGCCCCCATTATTACGAATTACTTCAAAAATTCTCTTCGGCATGCTTGCGACTAAGTTTTTTATCAGTTCCGAAGGAATTTTATCCCAAATACTGAAAACTGAATCAGAAAGTTCCTTTATCGAATCATACTGGGTTCCATCCTTGAACACTTCTTTTGCCATCCCAAAGATTTTCAATGGGATTGAGGTTCGGAGAACATGCTGGATGATCTAACAATTCTATATTATTTGAAGAAAAGTATTCTCGTGCTTGTCGAGAAGTGTGTATCGCAGCGTTGTCTTGCTGGAAAATCCAATTTTTTCCACACAGACGTGGACCTTCAGTCCTGATAAAAGCATTTTCAAGCATTAAAATGTACTTCAATGATGTTTGCCGGCCTTTCACTACTTGCAACTTTAGGGTCCCAGCTGACGAGAAAGCACCCCCAGATCATTAAAGACCCCCATCCACTATGCCGAGTTGAAAAAGTCTCTTTGGGCAAATTTTTATCATGCCAATAGTGTTGAAATCCATCTGGACCATCTAGATGAAACTTTTTCTCATCGGAGGAAATTACATTTTCCCACTTCTCTTCATCCCCAGTCTGGTATTTGGCGGCATATTTAAGTCGGTTAGTTTTGTGATGTTCAAGAAGACGTGGTTTCTGCAGTCGCTTTAAATGATTGAAACCCTTCATTTTCAGATGCCTTCAGATGGTTTTAGGACTACATTCTGCTGCTGTTTGGCTTTTCAATCGACTTGAGCTCATACTGGAGTTTTTTTTTAAACTTCTTCTTATACGGATCTATGGAAAAGTCCACCCCTATTAAGCTCAAAGATCCTTCCTCTCTCAAACTCTGATAATGGTTTCCCTTTTGCCATTTATAATTTAGTAAGATGTTTTTTTATCCATTAACAAGTTGCTTTTAGTAACATAGAAAGCTTTTCGTATTCATTTTTTCAAAACTAGCCGATTTTATTAAAGTGGTCTTATCATTTTGACCAGGTGAAAATGTTTGTTTTTAAAAAAAATAATTATTAGATCAGGGTTAAGGCTTCGAATGAAGCAGATTTCCTTTTTTCCCCATCATATTTTCCCTTTTGGCAATGGTTTTAACCATTTGTTTGATTAAAAATTCGATAATATGCGTAAACGCTTACTTTCTTAAGTGTCTTATGATTTTGACCAGGACTATATATATATATATATATATATATATATATATATATATATATATATATATATATATATATACATTCGCTTTTGCAATGCTCGCCCTGCTTGTTAATTTACAAAAAAACAGAGAGTTTCACTAGTTAAGCAACAGATGAAATTATTTTACGACAATGCTCTACCCCAAAATGAGGTCTTAAATATATCCATATACAGACTGCTTCGGTGTATCATAGTTTATTACTACCGCTAGACTAGCACTTATCCCTTACCAGGGATTGAACTTATAACCATCTCGTTGATATTCAGCATTTCTAACCTCCGGCCTATGAGATCAGTGGCTGTTAACATCCTCAGAAAATGTCGGTTTATATAGACATTTACCCACAGTGCTCGACCTGCTAGTTTATTTGACTTTGCTTCCATATTTAGTATGCATGCTGATACTATATTTTCTTTCTTTCTTTCTTTTTATGGTTTATTGATTTATTCTGAGAGACTGGGTTTTCCTTTGCATTTAAAACTGATATTGCAACTCATTCTAACCTCATGAGAAACTAAGATAAAAAAATAACACTCGACGTTTTTAATTGAAAATAATGTAAAAAAAAAAACAATTAATCTAGATTTTGCATACATATTCTAAAATCATCCGAGAATTTATTACTGAATAATTTTTTATAGTAACATTAGCTTGATCGAAATGAGATCACCTGCTTTCGTGATAATCGTATACGATTCGATTAAAACAATCATTGGTTGAACAACTGAATCAACGATTATTAGCTAATTGTTATTTATTATATTATATCAGTAACATAAGTAAGGAGGTCGAACATAATCGAGGGCGACTCGAATGCTCCTTTTTCGTTACCTGTTACACTTAAATGTAGAGAAGGGAACCAAATTTTCCCAAAAATACTCCACCATTAAACCATTACCTTATAATGCTGAATATTTTGCAAGTACCTCCAAGCCAATTAGTTTATTAGCCAATGCGGGTTTATGCTTATATGCAATATTACCAAAATAGTCTCTTGCTAACAAAATGCTTGTAATATTATCTAGCAACATTGCAAATATCTAGAAAAGTTACGTAGTATATTTAAACTATCGATTTTTTTTACTAGAACAAAGTGTAGTATATGTTTTGACATTACATTTCATGTTTTCTGTTTTCAGTCAGTAAAGGCAGAATCCATTCAGACTGAAGCCATTTTTGTTTTATTTTTGTCTTGATACAAAGTACCCATTTCATGAGAGCTGTACTTTTTCCATATTAAAATGCGACCTTGTGTCTAACTTTGCCCTCGTAGTGAGACAAGTAAATAGGGAGTCAACAGAAAGTATATTTGGAAGACGATTACTCCAGAAGAGATGTTATTATTCCTCCCCCTCCTTCTTTCACACACCTTTCGTTGACAGAATGAGGACAACTGTCTGTCCTGTCATTGAGGACATTGTCAAGTTGTAAACCATCATTTTTCTTCGTGTTGTTGTCATTTGCCCCCGCCGTACTTGGCTTAGTCGTAAGCATCGGGGTGGTTTGTATTTGCTGACATTTGGCCAACGGCATGAGAAATAGGTTAATGAGGGATAAACCTGCCGAACAATTTCGTATACACAACTGAACGTGATTATCTGCTAGAAAAACAGTTCGCTACAGGCAAACGGCGTCTCTTCTGCGCCCAGTTGCTTGGCGTTCCACATTTCATTCCAACGTTTTTTTGCTTCTATTAATAATGTGCATGCAATATTAAAAGTGCTTATACACATTACACCAGATGCTTTCAATAAAACATATTTTTAAAGGAAAGAACGATTGAGTTCTTTCAGTTTTATGGCAAATTAACGATTTTTATTTATTTAGTGCCGAAATTTTATAGCTATTGTGCACGATTCAATTATTGCATACGCTTAATTTGACACAAGTTGCTATATTAGTTATCCACATTACATTAAACTTCTGCATAATAGCACAGGGGAGAACAAAACAGGAGCGGAATTTAGCAGTCCAAAGAAAGAAACTATTAGAGTAGAATGTTTTTCGGCATCTTGGGATTTCAACATTGACAGGCGGGATTTTGTTGCTTGTCTGAGTATGTACGTTGAAGGGGTGGGCACACATGCTATGAGTTCACTAGACTACGTTGAAGGGGTGTGCACACATGCTATGAGTTCGTTAGAGTACGTTGAAGTGGTGAGCACACATACTATGAGTTCGTTAGAGTACGTTGAAGGGGTAGGCACACCTGCTATGAGTTCGTTAGAGCACATTGAAGGGGAGTGCACACATGCTATGAGTTCGTTGGAGTACGTTGAATGGGTGGGCACATATGCTATGAGTTCGTTAGAGTACGTTGAAGGGGTGGGCACATATGCTATGAGTTCGTTAGAGTACGTTGAATGGGTGTGCACACATGCTATGAGTTCGTTAGAGTACGTTGAAGGGGTGTGCACACATGCTATGAGTTCGTTAGAGCACGTTGAAGGGGTGTGCACACATGCTATGAGTTCGTTAGAGTACGTTGAATGGGTGGGCACATATGCTATGAGTTCGTTAGAGTACGTTGAAGGGGTGGGCAAACATGCTATGAGTTCGTTAGAGTACGTTGAAGGGGTGAGCACACATGCTATGAGTTCGTTAGAGTACGTTGAAGGGGTGGGCACATATGCTATGAGTTCGTTAGAGTACGTTGAAGGGGTGTGCACACATGCTATGAGTTCGTTAGAGTACGTTGAAGGGGTGTGCACACATGCTATGAGTTCGTTAGAGTACGTTGAATGGGTGGGCACATATGTTATGAGTTCGTTAGAGTACGTTGAAGGGGTGAGCACACATGCTATGAGTTCGTTAGAGTACGTTGAAGGGGTGTGCACACATGCTATGAGTTCATTAGAGTACGTTGAAGGGGTGGGCAAACATGCTATGAGTTCGTTAGAGTACGTTGAATGGGTGAGCACACATGCTATGAGTTCGTTAGAGTACGTTGAATGGGGGGCACACATGCTATGAGTTCGTTAGAGTACGTTGAAGAGGTGGGCACACATGCTATGAGTTCGTTAGAGTACGTTGAAGGGGTCAGCACACATACTATGAGTTCGTTAGAGTACGTTGAAGGGGTGGGCACAGATGCTATGAGTTCGTTAGAGCACGTTGAAGGGGTGTGCACACATGCTATGAGTTCGTTAGAGTACGTTGAATGGGTGGGCACATATGCTATGAGTTCGTTAGAGTACGTTGAAGGGGTGTGCACACATGCTATGAGTTCGTTAGAGTACGTGTAAGGGGTGGGCACACATGCTATGAGTTCGTAAGAGTACGTTGAAGGGGTGTGCGCACATGCTATGAGTTCGTTAGAGTACGTTGAAGGGGTGGGCACAAATGCTATGAGTTCGTTAGAGTACGTTGAAGGGGTGTGCACACATGCTATGAGTTCGTTAGAGTACGTTGAAGGGGTGGGCACATATGCTATGAGTTCGTTAGAGTACGTTGAAGGGGTGTGCACACATGCTATGTGTTCGTTAGACTACATTGAAGGGGTGGGCACATATGCTATGAGTTCGTTAGAGTACGTTGAAAGGGTGTGCACACATGCTATGAGTTCGTTAGAGTACGTTGAAGGGGTGGGCACACATGCTATGAGTTCGTTAGAGTACGTTGAAGGGGTGAGCACACATGCTATGAGTTCGTTAGAGTACGTTGAAGGGGTGGGCACATATGCTATGAGTTCGTTAGAGTATGTTGAAGGGGTGTGCACACATGCTATGAGTTCGTTAGAGTACGTTGAAGGGGTGGGCACATATGCTATGAGTTCGTTAGAGCACGTTGAAGGGGTGTGCACACATGCTATGAGTTCGTTAGAGTACGTTGAATGGGTGGGCACATATGCTATGAGTTCGTTAGAGTACGTTGAAGGGGTGTGCACACATGCTATGAGTTCGTTAGAGTACGTTGAAGGGGTGTGCACACATGCTATGAGTTCGTTAGAGTACGTTGAAGGGGTGGGCAAACATGCTATGAGTCCGTTAGAGTACGTTGAAGGGGTGGGCACATATGCTATGAGTTCGTTAGAGTACGTTGAAGGGGTGTGCACACATGCTATGAGTTCGTTAGAGTACGTTGAAGGGGTGGGCACATATGCTATGAGTTCGTTAGAGTACGTTGAAGGGGTGTGCACACATGCTATGAGTTCGTTAGAGTACGTTGAAGGGGTGTGCACACATGCTATGAGTTCGTTAGAGTACGTTGAAGGGGTGTGCACAATGCTATGTGTTCGTTAGAGTACGTTGAAGGGGTGGGCACACATGCTATGAGTTCTTTAGAGTACGTTGAAGAGGTGGGCACACATGCTTTGAGTTCGTTAGAGTACGCTAAAGAGGTGGGCACACATGCTATGAGTTCGTTAGAGTACGTTAAAGAGGTGGGCACACATGCTATGAGTTCGTTAGAGTACGTTGAATGGGTGGGCACACATACTATGAGTTCGTTAGAGTACGTTAAAGAGGTGGGCACACATGCTATGAGTTCGTTAGAGTACGTTGAAGAGGTGGGCACGCATGCTATGCGTTCGTTAGAGTACGTTGAAGGGGTGGGCACACATGCTATGAGTTCGTTAGAGTATGTTGAAGGGGTGGGCACATATGCTATGAGTTCGTTAGAGTACGTTGAAGGGGTGAGCACACATGCTATGAGTTCGTTAGAGTAGGTTGAAGGGGTGGGCACACATGCTATGAGTTCGTTAGAGTACGTTGAAGGGGTGGGCACACATGCTATGAGTTCGTTAGAGTACGTTGAAGGGGTGTGCACACATGCTATGAGTTCGTTATAGTACGTTGAAGAAGTGGGCACACATGCTATGAGTTCGTTAGAGTACGTTGAAAAGGTGGGCACACATGCTATGAGTTCGTTAGAGTACGTTGAAGAGGTTGGAACACATACTGTGAGTTCGTTAGAGTACGTTGAAAGGGTGGGCACACATGTTATGAGTTCGTTAGAGTACGTTGAAAGGGTGGCACACATGCTATGAGTTCGTTAGAGTACGTTGAAGAGGTGGGCACACATGCTATGAGTTCGTTAGAGTACGTTAAAGAGGTGGGCACACATTCTATGAGTTCGTTAGAGTACGTTAAAGAGGTGGGCACACATGCTATGAGTTCGTTAGAGCACGTTGAAGGGGTGGGCACACATACTATGAGTTCGTTAGAGTACGTTAAAGAGGTGGGCACACATGCTATGAGTTCGTTAGAGTACGTTGAAGAGGTTGGCACGTATGCTATGAGTTCCTTAGAGTACGTTGAAGAGGTGTGCACACATGCTATGAGTTCGTTAGAGTACGTTGAAGGGGTGGGCACACATGCTATGAGTTCGTTAGAGTACGTTGAATGGGTGAGCACACATGCTATGAGTTCGTTAGAGTACGTTGAAGAGGTGGGCACACGTGCTATGAGTTCGTTAGAGTACGTTGAAGAGGTGGGCACACAAGCTATGAGTTCGTTAGAGTACGTTGAAGAAGTGGGAACACATGCTATGGGTTTGTTAGAGTACGTTAAAGAGGTGGGCACACATGCTATGAGTTCGTTAGAGTACGTTGAAGAGGTGGGCACACATGCTATGAGTTCGTTAGAGTACGTTAAAGAGGTGGGCACACATGCTATGAGTTCGTTTGAGTACGTTGAAGGGGTGGGCACACATACTATGAGTTCGTTAGAGTACGTTGAAGGGGTGGGCACACAATGCTATGAGTTCGTTAGAGTACGTTAAAGAGGTGGGCACACATGCTATGAGTTCGTTAAAGTACGTTGAAGGGGTGGGCACACATACTATGAGTTCGTTAGAGTACGTTAAAGAGGTGGGCACACATGCTATGAGTTCGTTAGAGTACGTTGAAGAGGTGGGCACACATGCTATGAGTTCGTTAGAGTACGCTTCATTAACGTAACTGTAAAACAGGCACAGTAATGTAGCATCACCAGTGATGTTTACTTTTATGGTTTATTGATTTATTTGTTTTATGTTCAGGACTTAAATTGTTGCCATAATTTTATTATTTTTTTATTACATTTTCACCCTAAACAAGGCACATTGCCACTTTATTGTAGGGGGATACTATCAGGGACATAAGGATCAAGGGAACTGTGTAGGGATTTGGGCAGCAAAATGTCAGTTCACATTACATTTCAACTTCTGCATGTCAGTACAGTTGGGGAAGAAGGGACCCGGAAGGGAATTCCAAAGTCTAGCTGTTCTGGGGAAGAAATTACTGGAGTAGAAGGCTCTCTTACATCTGGGGATCTCTACCGTGATGGGGGTGGGATTTAGCTGCTTGTCGGGTTTGTCGGGGGAATTTATGTCGAGGGGGCACAAGTATTTGCAGTTCGTCAGAGCATTCACCGTTAAAGTACATGTAGAACAGACAGAAGGATGCAACAGTTCGTCGATAGGACAGAGGATGAAGTTTAGATGACAGTTCAGGACCTATCAGGTTGGAAACTCTCTTTTGAACCTTGTCTAGGAGCGAGAAACTAGTGGCAGATACATCAGCCCAAATATGACAACAATACTTCATACATGAGCGAATGGTGGCCTTATAGAGGTATAGGATACTTCCGGGCGTTAGTAGCTTTCTAGCACAGTAGAGAGAACTCACCTTCTTCGCAGCGGTCCTGGCAATTCTCTCATGTAATTGTTCCACCACATGCTTCCTGTGAACGTTAGGCCGGCGAATTTAAAAGATGTACTTTCATATACAGAGTCATTGGCCATTGCTATTGGTGGTAGGGAAGGTTTCTTGTAATTATTGAAGGAAACAAGTTTAGTCTTGGCAGTATTGAATGTGACCATCCATTTTTGTCCCCGTTCCACTACGGGTCGGAGGTCATCCTCTAGTGTTTCTGCTATTTCTTTAGATATGTGTTCATTTGTTTTCCTGTCATGTCTATTATAGAGCGTGTTGTCATTAGCATATATACCCATCTCACAGACAATTTTGTAAGAGAGGTCATTTATGAATATTAGGAATAACAGAGGTCTAAGTATAGACCCCTGAGGCACTCGCACATGTAAATCATATTGTTTAGATGTACGACCGTCAAGGACCACCTGGATTTTTCTCTTATCTAGGAAGGGTTTAGTTATGTTATGTATTCTTCCAGTGATACCGTATGATCTGATTTTCTTTAGAAGACCCTCATGCCATACCCTAGATATATCTAGAGCTACTGCTTTACCCTCCCTCGCATTGTCCAATGAATGGTATATACATTCTGAGATTACAGTATGGATGTCTGCTGTGGAACGGACTTGCCTAAATCCATATTGTTGGTCAGTCAGAAGTTTAGCATCTGTAAGGTGATGGACTAGAGCTTGGTTAATTATGGTCTCAAATATTTTGGTGAAAAGTGGGAGGAGGCTAATGGGGCGATAATTTATTGGGTCAGTTCTTTCGAAAGAATTCTTGAGAACTAGTACCATAGAAGCAGTTTTCCAGCAGGCAGAAAATCAAGATTCATTAAGGCATTTGTTGTAAAGTTAGGAGAACTGGAGCTACATCGGCGGCGCACTTTTTTAATAGCACAGCCGGGATGAGATCAGGTCCACATGCTTTTGCAGTGTCAAGATTTCTTATGATAGCATGCACCTGAGCAGGGGTGATTTTCAGATCGTCTAGTGTGGCATCTGTCCGCAAAGGAAAGTCAGGGAGGGTGTGGTTAGCAGGGTCCAGTGTGGAGTTGTGGGCAAACCGTCTGGCAAGCATGTTAGCCTTCTCAGTTGCAGAGCAAACAACCTCGTGATTATTGGATAGTGGGGGAATTGTTGATTGCCAGGAATTGTTGAATTGTTGGATGTATGCGTTCGATGTACGTGGATTAATGTGCTGTGTGCAGAGAGGAGGGCAATGACAGTGGCGTTGATGTGTATGATGTGTAAAATGAATGTATTTGTGAATGTTATGTTTGTATAGATGTTGAAGCTATAAGACGGTGAAAGAAACAGCAACGCTAATTTAAAAGTACCAGCAGAATCTGCGCACGAAATGAAAGATAATTTAATGTATATGTTTATTTCATGTGTGCATACATATGTATACATGATAGTAAAGGAGTCAAAAGAAGCCATGTAAGCTGTAGATTTTTGCGTGTTTATATATATATATATATATATATATATATATATATATATATATATATATATATGTATGTATATATAAACAGTGAGAGATCTTAGGAAAAATTATCGATAGTAAAAACAATCATAATCCCGGACAATATGAGGAAATGATTTGCCCGGAATCTGTTGAACTTTCAAGATACCTCACAGTTAGTGGTCAATTTCCGGGTGTGGCTGGCCGAGAGGATGGGTCGTTTTCCGCTTATCAGTTACTCTAAGAACAGCCGTTTAAGATTTCCGGTCGAAGTTAATATATGAAGTAGTTGAAGTAGTTTGCCGTAGTTTTGTGTTAGTTTTACGTCAGTTTTGTGTCTCGCGGATATGGGAGCAAATTGTGGTAGATGTGGAGAATAAGTCAAAACTCGGTAGAGCCTTGGCAGATAATGAAATGAACTAAACAATCAAACGACAATAATAACATCGACGAACCAATTAAAGCAAGTGGGTTTTAGTTATACGCTGAAACTTAATTAAGATGTGAACCATAGCGTTTGAAGATCAGCTTCCGCGATGGTATCCCACACAAAGTACACCCGATTTATACACAATCAATCGATGTGAATCTGCATTGTTTTTGTATGCTGGTAAACAAGTGGATACGGTCAGAATGAAAAAAAGATGAAAGATAAAAAAAACTACGGCACACAAGCGTTGAGGCCGGCTATTGTTAAGGTCACCGTCATGACTCTACATTATTATGTAAACCTTGCAATTCCTTTCTTTTATTCAATTCCACTAATAAATTCATACCGTTCACACGTATTCCTTCACGACCTAAAGTTCGAATTTTCTTTCCACAGGAATTATTCCATTATGAATAACGTTACCAATTATTTCACTTGAAAACTCGTTATGGGTTCTGAAACAAGCAACACCACCAAATCAGTATGTGGCCAGCATTGAGCAGTAGTGTACAACAAAGGTCGATGGATTTAACAAGTTTAACGGAACAAGGCTATAATTTAGTTTACTACTAATGGAACAAAAAGGAAGTAAACTACCTCCAGATTTGTATGAAATTTTAACAATAAGTATTACGCATCAATTAATAAATATTCTTTTAAGTTTGTTTCTTTTAAGTATTAAAATATTTTAGAGGGCCTTACATGAACAGAAGTTTCCATTTGAAAATTCAAATGTCTCATATTTTCATTAAATTGAATCCAAAGTTATTAGGCATCAATTAAACAAAATTCCTGAAATTCACTTTCTTCTTTAGACCTCTTACGCTTCAAATTTTAGGGTGTTTTAGGATCAAAATCATAATCTTCATAAAAGAGATATCATAATGGAAAACTGGGAAATTAATTTTACCCGTTCTGGAATGAGAATTTCTATAGTAATAATATGCACATGGTTGCAAATAATGGTTTTAATTAATATCAAACGTGAACAAAAATGAATATATTATCGACTTCGGCAATTGATTTTCCAAATTTATTGCGAATTTAGACACTTTAAAAATGGAAAGAATATTTATTACAATCTGATTAGCCATATTTGTCCATTTTGAAATGAAATCGGTCGATTCGAAGTTTGTTGCGATATTTGGCTGTCGGTGGGTAACAGTCGACTCACAAACAGATGATAAACCTGATTACGAAAAGATTTATCTCTAATATAAATGTTTTCTTTTTGTCAGCTGCAAATACCTTTATATTATTATTTTAGTTATTAATTCCAAAATATTATTAACTGCTGCACTATTTCGTCTGTTAATTTAAATAAGGAGTAGGCAATGCCTGTGAGAATAGTATAATGACAACAAAACAAATACTACACAGCCTTCCCTAAGGTAGAGGGAATGAATCGTCACAGCAAAACAGATACTACACTACTCCAATATAAGAAAACTGAATGCTTGCGAGGATGGTATTATGATCAGTAAAGTACTCCTCAGATCTCAAAACAGCATAATACACTGGTCCTTCAGCTCCCTCAAAAGGGAGGTAAAGCCTAAGAAGATGCTCTCACGATAAGCGAACATATACAACACTACCATCTATAATATATCACACTGCCTGTCTTAAACAGAAGATTATTATACATTACTCTGAAATAATATAGTAAAATAAATTGAGGATAAAAATAATAAAGTTTCGGTTTCAGAAAGATTCCAATTATCCGTTAGAAATAGATGTTTGTTCTATTTTCTCTTCTAACCGTCATGAATTCGAAAATAATTACATCTTCTATTGGATATTCGCAAATGAACCTGATGTTGTTCGAGTGCAAACAGTTTAACATTTATGCAAGTCTCACGTTTATTATTGTAACACCCGTGTAACAGTAGTACTTGTTTTCTTATTGTAACAATATCACTTGTTTTCTTGTTGTAACAGTAGCACTTGTTTTCTTATTGTAACAGTAGCACTTGTTTTCTTATTGTAACAGTAGCACTTGTTTTCTTATTGTAACAGCAGCACTTATTTTCCTGTTGTAGCAGCAGCACTTGTTTCCTTGTTGTAACTGTAGCACTTGTTTTCTTGCTGTAACAGTAGCACTTGTTTTCTTGTTGTAACAGTAGCACTTGTTTTCTTGTAACAGTAGCACTTGTTTTCTTGTTGTAACTGTAGCACTTGTTTTCTTGTTGTAACTGTAGCACTTGTTTTCTTGTTGTAACAGTAGCATTTGTGTTCTTATTGTAACAGTAGCACTTGTTTTCTTATTGTAACAGTAGCACTTGTTTTCTTCTTGTAACAGTAGCACTTGTATTTTTTGTTGTAACAGTAGCACTTGTGTTCTTATTGTAACAGTAGCACTTGTTTTATTATTGTAACAGTAGCACTTGTTTTCTTGTTGTAACAGTAGCACTTGTTTTCTTGTTGCAACAGTAGCACTTGTTTCCTTATTGTAACAGTAGCACTTGTTTTCTTGTTGCAACAGTAGCACTTGTTTTCTTGTTGTAACAGTAGCACATGTTTTCTTATTATAACAGTAGCACTTGATTCCTTATTCTAACAGCAGCACTTGTTTCCTTATTCTAACAGCAGCACTTGTTTTCTTATTATAACAGTAGCACTTGTATTTTTTTGTTGTAACAGTAGCACTTGTGTTTTTGTTGTAACAGTAGCACTTGTGTCCTTGTTGTAAGTGTACCACTTGTTTTCTTATTGTAACAGCAGCACTTATTTTCCTGTTGTAACAGCAGCACTTATTTCCTTGTTGTAACAGTAGCACTTATTTTCTTCTTGTAACAGTAGCACTTGTTTTCTTATTGTAAGAGTAGCACTTGTTTTCTTATAACAGTAGCACTTGTTTTCTTGTTGTAACAGTAGCACTTGTTTTCTTGTTGTAACAGTAGCATTTGTGTTCTTATTGTAACAGTAGTACTTGTTTTCTTGTTGTAACAGTAGCACTTGTTTTCTTGTTGTAACAGTAGCACTTGTTTTCTTATTATAACAGTAGCACTTGTTTCCTTATTGTAACAGTATGGCACTTGTTGGAATGTATACCAAATTGTTTGAAATTATGACACTTGTTCGAAAGTATAGCAAATTGTTTGAAAGTATGGAAAATTGATTGAAAGTATAGCACTTGTTGGAAAGTAAGGTAAATTGATTGAAAGTATGGCACTTCTTGGAAAGTATGGTAAATTGATGGAAAGTATGGCACTTGTTTGAAGGTATGGCAGACTGTTTGAAAGTATAGCACATTGTTGTAAAGTATGGCAAATTGTTTGAATGTATTGCACTTGTTTGAATGTATTGCACTTGTTTGAAAGTTTAGCAAATTGTTTGAAAGTATGGCAAATTGTTTCAAAGGATGGCAAATTGATTGAAAGTATGGCAAATTGATTGAAAGTATAGCAAATGGTTTGATATTATGGAACTTGTTTGAGAGTATGGCATTTGTTTGACATTATGGCAAATTGTTTGAAAGTAAAGCAAATTGTTAGAAAGTATGGCACTTGTTTTAAAGTATGGTAAATTGTTTGAAAGTATACAAATTGTTTGAAAGTATGGCACTTGTTTGAAAGTATGGAACTTGTTTGAAAGTATAGCAAATTGCTTTAAAGTATGGCACTTGTTTGAAAGCATGGCACTTGTTTGAAAGTATGGCAAATTGTTTGAAAGCATGGCAAATTGTTTGAAAGTATGGCAAATTGTTTGAAAGTATGGTAAATTGATTGAAAGTATGGCAAATTGTTTGAAAATATGGCAAATTGTTTGAAAGTATGGTAAATTGATTGAAAGTATGGCAAATTGATTGAAAATATGGCAAATTGTTTGAAAGTATGGCAAATTGATTGAAAGTATGGCAAATTGATTGAAAGTATGGCAAATTGTTTGAAAGTATTGCAAATCGTTTGAAAGTATGGCTAATTTGTTGAAAGTATGGCACTTGTTTGAAATATTGCAAATTGTTTGAAAGTATGGCAAATTGTTTGAAAGTATGGCACTTGTTTGAAAGTATGACAAATTGTTTCAAAGTATGGCAAATTGTTTGAAAGTATAGCACTTGTTTGAAAGGATGGCAAATTGTTTGAAAGTATTGCACTTGTTTGAAAGTATTGCAAATTGTTAGAAAGTATGGCACTTGTTCGAAAGTATGGCAAATTGTTTGAAAGTATAGCAAATTTATTGAAATATGGCACTTATTTGAAAATAGGGCAAATTGTTTGAAAGTATAGCAAATTGTTAGAAAGTATGGCAAATTTCAGTTTTGGTAATAAAAATAGGTGGGGAACCGAGGAAAAATTCAGACGCTTTTAACTATATCTTATACCAAGTCATTGCATAAACCTATTTTACAATCGTGAACACTCAGAATGAAAAAAAAAATTCTGGATCTTGTTTTTGTAACTCTATCTTGGATCCACTTTTTTCCATTTATTCTGGAGAGTTTGAAGCCAGTATTGTAGAGTGCAACGAATATAATGAACCAGAAACTTCGAGTCTGTAGACTTAAAATTTACAGAGTTATTGCGTAGGGAAATGTACATAATTTGTAACTGAAATCTACAGTGATCTTAGCTGCGTCACTAGGATTTTTTTCTGAATAGATACAATGTTTTGTCCCCAACCTAAATGACTGCCTATAAATATGAATTCCGAATCCCGACGAAATAATGGTTTCTCTTTACCTCCAAACGACTGCCTATGTCTAACCTGCATGCAAAATAGGGGAAAAGAAGGGGAAATTTTATTCCTTTCTCCCAAGCTAAAACAATACTTGAAACTCTAAATCCTAATGAAACTTTACTGTATTCTGTAAGTTAATAACCCCGAGCCTTGAAAGCTAACAATCAGCCCCCCCCCTATCTAGCTGCCACTAAAAACCTACATTACACACGCCTTAGTAATGGAATCGTTAGCCTCCAGCCCCTAACTTTCACATGCTAACCGCCTAACAGTCATCACTAAACATCTATACATTTCTACCTCTGGCATGCATTAGAGTTCATTCCTATCCAGTTTAGTACTTACCAGCCAAAGTATGCACTCGGATGCAAAGCGATCTTCATTACATAACAATGCGTCTTCCTAGATGGTTTTGCAACAAACAATACTAAACCAAATCCAATACTCCCTGTTATGCAAAACGCTCGATGACTCTTAAATGAAAACTGAAATTATCTCCCTTCCATAGTAGAAACACTAACACAACTTCTATCTATTTGCATCTACTGAAAACTTGCCCAAATATCTATTTATTTAATTATACATACGGAATACGCCATGACTTAAAATGTACCTCCAGTTATACCCTTACTGTACTGCACCTACATCTTAACCCTCCTAAATCTAAATATACAGTGACTGAGCAAAATTCTTAGCTCAATTCCTAATACCTACTCACACTATAACGTTATCCTGTACCTAAACTAACATAAAGTTTTAAAAAATGGAAAAATCTAATCCGCACTAACGCCTTTCTAACAAGCCTGCTCACATAATTGCTTCCACTGCATGTCCCTAAATCACTTTCAGGAGTGTAACTATTCATTAGATATATAACATCTACAAACTAACCCTGTAATATTAACTAACCACGCGGGGTCGCAGAAATACCTGGATTAGGACCCACGCGTGGAGCAAACCCTCTCAGGGTCGATGGACTCAGTAGATCTTACCAGATCACCCGTCTAGAAGGAAAACTCTGAAACTAAACAAAAGGGGAGGGGGGTCTCCATTCTTGGATGAAAACCTTCCTAGAGCTGGTGACTCAAAAAAATTACCGGTCTGCAAACCTAAATTGCTTAAGGAGTAGATAGGCTCTGTCTATCGCCCGGCTTCCATACTCCTTCTTTGCCTATTAGTCAGGCGCAGAGACACTATCACAGTGAATCGACAAAACACCTAGTGGTAGATCTTGTTTCTTGTCTAGGGCAATGAATGCTGTTTCCCCACTCCCGACACATCCCACCCCTCAAAACTGGGCACTTGGGAGTGCTTGATTACCACACATGCCTGTGCAATTAGATTGGGTTGACCTTCTTCTGATGGGCTGAGAGTACCAGATTGGCAGTTCCTGGCTGCTGTTTCCGACTGGTACAGGACCATAACTTTTTGGTAGCGCTTAGAGCGGATGCTCCATCAACAGTTGCATAATATCGGGATGTTTGTAATGCCATGTCTCGCATAGAAAGAGACCCTACACTCATCTCGATAGGCTTTCCTGAGGCCACAGTCCTAGTTGAAGAAAGGTCAGCTAATGGTCTGATTGTGTTGCATGCCTGATACTCTGCATTACCTCTTTTTCAGCTCCTCCTTATCTAACTGAAACTCTTTAAAAAATTATGACAGTACAATAAAAAAAAAAGCTTAAACCAGGTCTAGGGACAAACAAATCCAACTTGCTTCCTCCCTTGAGGCTTGCATTCACTAACATCCATGGGCTTAGAACTAATTTAGCTGATGTTGAAGCATTTCTCCTAACAAACACCCCGGATATCTTAGCACTAAGTGAGACTAACCTACACTCCTCCATTCCCTCTAACTACTTTAACATGCCTGGATATCTCCCGCTGTGCCGTAAGGACTTTGACAGACATATGCACGGACTTGGAGTCTACATTCGTAACACCCTCCCCCTGACTAGAGAAACAAACCTAGAAACGGACGATCAAGCCTTTATGTGCTTTAGACTAAACATACAACATAACATTAGCTACTTTTATTTTCTCTACCACTCTCCCTCGACCCAGGACTGCACCATAATAAACAAAGTCTCTGACAGCATAGACACAGCACTCTCCCTCGACACTAGCACACAAGTACATGCATTTGGTGACTTTAATGTTCACCAAAAAAACTGGCTTGGATTCTCTACTCACACAGATGCAGCGGGCAACACATAGCTTCTCTATATCTCACTTCTCATCACAAATGGTTACGTTTCCAACCCGTTTCCCTGACCAGCAAGAACAACACGCATCACTTCTAGATCTGTTTCTGACATCAATTCCCAAGGATTGTATAACAAATGCTGACAGCCCACTCGGGAGCGCTGATCATGCAGTGATAATGGTCGAAATCGCCCTAAACTCTAGAGCCGAAACTGAAGAGCCAGTGCTCAAAACAACGAGATATTATAAAAAGGCTGACTGGGAAGCCATCAGAGATCTTATCAGAGATGCCCCATGGGGAAATATTTTTTCTCTTCCTGCTGAAGAGTGCGCACATGAGACCACTGAATAGTTCAAAACAGCAATTGAAGCACATGTTCCCATGCGGAAATTTTATAGCAAGCCCCACTCTCCCCAATGGTTTACTTCTATTGCGCAACTGCCATTGCTCAAAGGAAGCATGCATACCGCAGATTTAACCGGCATAAGTCCGTTCAAACAAACAGAAGTATATAGAAGCTAGAAGTAACGTTAAGACAGAAATAGCGACAGCTAAGAGAGAATTTACTGAAACCACTAAAAAACGCATCGAAGCACAAAAATTAGGAACTCGTGACTTCTTGAAAATCTACAACAGTGTAGTAAATAATGGACAATCAACAATTCCCCCACTATCCAACAATCACGAGGTTGTTTGCTCAGCAACCGACAAGGCTAATATGCTTGCCAGCCGGTTTGCCTCCAACTCCACACTGGACCCTTTCAACCACCCCCTGCTTGACTTTCTTTTGCGGACAGACGCCATGCTAGACGATCTGAAAATAACCCCTGCTCAGGTGCATGCTATCATAAAAAACCTTGACACTTCAAAAGCATGTGGACCTGGTCTAATCCCGGCTGTGCTATTAAAAAAGTGCTCAGCCAAAGTAGCTCCAGTTCTCTCCAAACTCTACAACAAATGCCTTAATGAATCATGTTTCTGTGGTACCAGCATTCAAGAATTCTGGCGAAAGAACTGACCCATCAAATTATCGTCCCATTAGTCTCCTCCCACTTTTCGCCAAAATATTTGAGACCATAATTAACCATGCTCTAGTCCGTTATCTTACAGATGTTAAACTTCTGACTGACAAACAATATGGATTTAGACAAGCCCGTTCCACAGCAGACATCCTCACTGTAATCTCTGAACGTATATACCATTCACTGGACAAAGGGGGGCAGGGCGGTAGCTCTAGATATATCTAAGGCTTTTAACAGGGTATGGCATGAGGGTCTCCTCAGGAAAATTAGATCATACGGTATCACTGGTAGAACACTTAACATAATTAAATCCTTCTTAGATAAGAGAAAAATCCAGGTTGTCCTCGACGGTCGTACATCTAAACAATATGATATAAATGCGGGAGTGCCTCAGGGGTTTATCCTTGGACCTCTATTGTTCCTAATATTTATTAATGACCTCCCTGACAAAACTGCCTCTTATATGGGTATATATGCTGATGACACCACACTCTATAACAGGCATGACAGGAAAACAAATGAACACATAACTAAAGAAATGGCAAAAACACTAGAGGATGACCTTCAATCTGTAGTGGAATGGGGACAAAAATGGATGGTCACATTCAATGCTGCCAAGACTAAACTGGTTTCCTTCAATAATTACAAGAAACCTTCTCTGCCACCGATAGCAATGGCGAGTGACTCCCTATCTGAGAGTACATCTTTCAAACTGCTTGGCCTAACGTTCCCAGGAAACATGAGTTGGAACAATTACATTGAAAACATTGCCAGGGCCGCTATAAAGAAGGTAGGTTCTCTCTACCGTGCTAGAAAACTGCTGACACCTGAAAGTATCCTGTACCTCTATAAGGCCACCATTCGCCCATGTATGGAGTATTGCTGTCACATTTGGGCTGGTGCATCTGCTGCTAGTCTCTCGCAAGGTTCAAAAGAGAGACGCCAATCTGATAGGCCCTGAACTGGCATCTAAGCTTCAGCCTCTGTCCCATCGACGAAACGTTGCATCCCTCTGTCAATATTTTAATGGTGAATGCTCTGACGAACTGCAGACACTTGTGCCCCCACGACGTAGACACCCTCGACAAACCCGACAGGCAGCTTAATCCCACCCCCACACAGTAGAGATCCCTAGATATAAAAAATCTTTCTACTCCAATGGTTTCTTCCCCAGAACCGCTAAACTCTGGAATTCCATTCCAGGTCTCTGCTTCCCCAACTGTGCTGACATGCAGGAGTTCAAGTGTAACGTGTACCGACATCTTGCTGCCCAAATCCCAACATAGTGCCCCAGTAGTTGCTGTCCTTGATTGTATCCCCCTACACCAAAGTGGAAATGTGGCTTGTTTGGGTTGAAAATGTAATAACTTTTTTTTTAAAAAACATAAACAGACACACAGATACACACGCAGACAGACACTTTCACTTTTATATATATATATATATATATATATATATATATATATATATAGAGAGAGAGAGAGAGAGAGATAGATAGATGGATAGATAGATAGATAGATAGATATATAGATAGATAGATTAAACAAAAATATATACGTATACATAAATATATATGGAAACAATTTTGTAGTTCCTGTAAACTTTTTACGCAAATATAATGCAAATATAAATCATATAGAATATCTGCATGAATATAATTACACGTAATAGTTAACTAAAGATGATCATCCCATAAGAAAACCGAATTTATAGGAGTATATATATATATATATATATATATATATATATATATATATATATATATATATATGTATGTATGTATTAGAAGGTAGATTAGGTAAAAAGATAAAAGTGCTCAATACGTTAGTAGAGCTAAATATTTTTTTTTATTATTTCTACCTCGGGGATTTTTGCTATAATCATTACAATTATTTCAATCGACAGGACCATGACATTATCCTGCCGATCTAGCCAGACAATCTAACCAAAAATAAATTAAAATAAAAAGCTTCTTTAAATTACACACGCGCACACACACACACACACACACACACACACACACACACACACACACATATATATATATATATATATATATATATATATATATATATATATATATATTCTGACGTGGACGTCTTTTTCTGTGGATGCGATGTGATTGCCGAGATAGTCGAAGTCATTTACTTGTTTGAGTGGTGTTCCGTTTAGTGTTTCACTTTAGCTGGTTTGGTGGAAGGACATATATTCTTTTAAGTTGCGTTTGCATGAAGTCAATCATAACAGCTGACTTTTCCAGGATATGTAGCAATTTGTGTGCATTAGCATTGTCATCAGCTAACATAGCAACATCACCAGTGTAACCGACATCGGTAATCTTTTTTGCTGGATATCGTCTGCTTCTTGCTGGAGAATGTTATGCCATATTTCTCATATTGATCGACTGAGTGTTTTAGTAATCGAGACAGATCACAAATAAGAATGAAACCAGTGTCACCTTGTAGTACGCCAGCTTTTATTTCAAAGAAGTCGGTGTTGCCGACAGGAGAGTTCACAATGGCTTTAGCATTCTTACATAGGATCATTATGACTGAAGCGAGTTCTTCATGGATACCACATGTCAACAAAATGTTTCATCCATTCTCTGTGAACCGATTCAAAAGCTTACAAAAAAAAAATCAACAAACAGTAGTGTTGCTGGTAGTTGCTTTGTATGTGTATCCTTCAATAATTCTACTAATTTGACTGATTGTGCCTGGTTTTTTTCTTAGCCCATTTTGATTTCTTCTGCATTTAAAGATGTATTCTATTGAGGAGCATCCGTTGTATACTCTTGCAGCTAATGGTGTAGGTGAGATGTAGGGAGTGCACTTAATCGGCTGAAAGTTATATGGAAATTTGACCTCTCGGAAAAGATCAAGAGAAACATTTTTAGAGCCGTAGTGGAGATAGTACTGCTTCACCAGCATGAAGTCACAGTAAAAAAAAAAACGTGATAGTAAGTTAGATGGAACTTACACTAGAATACTCCAAGCAATGTTAAACTTAAACTGGAAAACACACCCAACCATTAGTTGTCTGTACAGTCGGTTGGCGAGAATCTCTTCAGTAATAAAAGAAAGAAGAACACGATGTGCCGGAAATTGCAACAGAGGAAAAGATGATGGCATCAGTGATGTGGTACTGTGAGATCCCAAACATGCAACCGCTAAAGTAGGAAGACCTGTGAAAACGCACACAAAATTATTGACAGAAGACTCTCAACTTGAAAATTTTCCTAAGTCCATGGAAGACAGAGGCCTTTGGAGAAAAATAGTTAATTTGGCCCGGAAACTAGGCCGAGATGATGATGATGATGATGATGATGATGATGATGATGATGATGATATAAATAAAAGTGATCTTGTCATTATGTGTGCGAAAAGTATCTACCAAACGTCTCTCTAAAGAAGTGGTCAACAAATTTGAAATTATGTAGGGTATTTGGACCTGTAGCATACTTTCGATTTATTTTTTATTAGTTGACCATTTTAAAAATTCTACTATAACGTAAGTTAGTATTATAATTGACACATTACTGGCATGGCCACCACTATTACCATTTTTCTTGTTTATGTGTGTATGCCTGTGTGTGTGTTTCTATGATTCCGTCTATCTCTCCAAATATTGCAAATGTATATCATGTATTAATCAAGCGACTTTTAAAATACAACGGTGGCATTAATTGTGCCTGTATTTGTAATTATTATACTTCAGATCTTCGTATGGAAAGACAACGTTTTACGTTATTTATAACTTAATTATTGAAAATATGAAAATGAAAACCCCAGAAAAACGAAACATTAATATAGGGTTTAGTGCTATGAGTTGGAGTACATAAGAATCTTAATTCATTTCCGGACAAGGGAGGCTGATAGTTTATACGTCGCAAGAAAGGGAATTTCTATGTTATGGCGTTGTAAGAGTGTGAGGCTTTTGCTGTGAATATCTTACAAGAAAAAAACTAGAGATTCTGCTCAGTCGGGCCCATTCCATCGAAATAATTATAAATGAGAGGAAGACTGGCAACGTCGATTCCGTGAACAAATATGCATCAGAAGAAACTAGATGCAATTTAATCGATATATTTGACACTTACTTTACAGGAGAACATTTATAGAGATATGATGACGAGTCAGTTAGCAACGATCGATCATAATCATAATAAAATTTGGTGTTTTATCCTGCTCTTTAAAAACATCCGTTTACCATTTAGATTTAATCGTACGGCAACGGCATTTTGTAAGTGATTATTGCGTCATTTTTCAGTAGTGATATTGAGGTTATTTTATTATTTATTCTGTAGGCACACAGAATAGCTTTTACTTTTAATTACTAACATTTCCATTGACCTCTTCTGAAACAATTGATAGTATTACTATTTATAAAAGGGGTAATAAACAATAGAAAAATCTACAAATCGATATATATTCACAAGTAACCACGCATGCGAAATGAATCAATGGTGTTTATTTGATTTCGGTGACAGGTGTCAGAAGTCTCAGTATTTTATGCCCATTATCTCAGTTCGATAATGAATCTTGACCTGAAAATAGTGAAGATAAACAAACATCATTTTCACATAACATATAAAGTATTATTTTATATTTTAAACAATGAACAACAGAAAGTCTCAAGATATATATACCCAAAGAAAATTTAAAAAGATACATAACATATAAAGTGAAAAATCCATTTCTTTTACAAAACAAACAAAAGAACATTAATGGAAGGAATGCTTCCTCATAATACTAACTTAGAACATTTATATTTACAATATTTTTAGCAAAAGGTGCATTCTTAAGGAACACTTTGACATTTTCTTTTCTCCTCCCTCTGCTTAGTGCTACATATAACTGCCCGTGCTGCAATACCGGCATCTCTAAGTAAATCAAAAAATTGTCCATTGTTTGCCCTTGTGCTTTATGAATAGTCATGGCAAAACATGACTGAACTGGGAATTGCATGCGTTGTAGTGGTATTCCGTCATTTTCTGATAATATGAATTTTACTCTTGGAATGAGGACTATTTCATCTTTAAATGCAGATGTAATAATTTTGCTTACTAATAAATTTTTATGCAACTCCTCAATTATCAATCGTGTACCGTTGCACAGACGTGGAGGATCCAAGTTTCTCATTATCATAATAGGAGACCCTTTTTTCAGCTCCAGTTTATGAGGTGGTAAGCCTGACATCTCCAAAGAGTCGAGGAACTCTATAGGAAAATGAATTGCGTTTGTGCCATCACATACAGAATTGAATTAACAATATTCCTTCATGTTTCCAGGGAAACGTCTGATGCAGATGGAATTGATGTTTCTAACAGATTCGTTCACTGGCACTAAAACACAATTTTTAGAAAAGAGTTCAGCAGAATTCTCAAATGAAGGATATATGAAATCAATACTGTGTTCGATTCTCCTAAAAGGTAAACCATATCTTTGGGGAGTTCAATTTCACCGTTGTTATTCTTCTTGAGTTTATCTTCTCCAACATCTATTAAAAATCGTGAATACATAAGTCCATCCTCATCAACACGCATGTTATTTTTCAAATCAAATTTCCTGAACTTGCGCCAAAATTTTTTATGCAAGCATTTTCAACATCTGCATCATTGCCTCTTTTCACTACAGGGAGGAGTTGCCGGAAGTCACCACTGCAGACGGTTAAAATCCCTCCAAAAGGAGCATTATTTCTGCAAACATCCTGCAGAGTTCGATCCACTGCTTCAAAGCTCTCTCTCCTCATCATTGGACACTCGTCCCACACAATAATCTTGGTATTTCTGAACAAATTTGCAGTGTCTGAATTTCTGGCAACATTACATAGATCATTATTTTTAATAGTAAGAGGAATTTTGAACTTTGAATGTGCTGTTCTCCCTCCAGGCATCAATGTTGCGGCTATACCAGATGATGCCACAAAAAGGGCAATATCACCACTGCTTCTCACTTTAGCAACAATTAGGTTGTTGAGAAAGGTTTTTCCTGTGCCTCCTGGAGCATCTATGAAGATCAATTTTCCAATATCTCTGTTTAAGCAGTCACAAATAAATTCATACACATTCCTTTGTTTAGGATTCAACAAAGGTTCCTTTTCTTCCACAAACTCTCTTTGCTCATCTGTGTTGTACTGCTGTTCAAAGAGGAACTCTCTGTTGTTGACAACGTGATGAACATGTAGGTTTTGTGGTGCTGGTAAGTTGAACTTCTGCAGATTTTTACCAAATGTGTCAAGCTTTTCTTGCAGATATGAGAGGGCTTGATTATAATGCTTTCCATTTATTAATAAGGTATGATCATACAATGTGCTTTGCTCAAGATGATGGAAATCCTCTGACATTGGGTCCTTAAATCTTTCCCAAAGATTAATTGGGTTGTTGATTTCACAATTCACAAGGAGCACAACAAATAAATCTCTCACGGCTCTGGGAAATCTTGTTCTTTCCGCCTCTTCCATCGTGTGCTGCCAGTGAGCATCATCATGCAGCAATCCGTTCTCTCTGCATCTTTGAATGAAGGCAATATTACACCATGGACTGTTTTCAGTTCATCAAAAGACACTGGTCCTTTAACATGATGAAGCAGTAACCTCATATAGTACAAGTCCCAACTGTTGGAATAAACTGTGTATACACGTCCTATGACGTTTGCTTCAAATATGTGAGGATACAGTTGTACTCTCATTCCTGCTTTTCTTCTTTGCCATCTTTTATTATTCCACACATAGAATTGTGGAATGTCAACATAGTATAGTGTTTTTGCAAAAGGACCACGGATACAAAGATCAAAGAATTCCGTGAGTGTAGTCTTGGTCATATTGTTATTGTATCGGATATTTTCATTTTCTTGGTAGAATACCTGTTGCTGCTCAGGAAGATGTACTTGGAGACGAATCACAGCAGGTTCTCTATTATGAATGGGAAAGCCAAGAATAGTAGGAACAGCTTCCGATGGGCCAATATACCTACCAGTTAAGTACTGTGCCACTTCATCCTCACGGTTTACTCCAAAAAAAGTTGGTCACTGCCCTTCATTGTGAATTTAATGACATATTTTATTGAGTGCACAGAAGAGCATATTTCAACATTTAAGTGACAGTTGAAGATTTTTAGTAACTGCAAATTATGAGGAACAACCCATTCATTTGTAATATTTTGGCCTTCCTTCTTTATGTCCATGATGTCCACCCATTTCAGGAGATCGGCGTCGGTAAACGGGATGAGAATCCTCTCCACACCTTGTATGCACACTATAATGCTTAGGATATCTCTTGCTACACCGTCCGTCCTTCCAACATGGTGACTTGTTAGTGCAATATGGGCAATGGATCATGTGCTGCAGTACCAACTGGTGCCCCTGAAAGTCTTCATTGGGGTTAGGAATTTCAACTTGCACAAATCTGTCATATTCTTGTGATCTTGGTTTTGAGTTTTCATCCATCCATAATAAACAATGCAAGTGCGGAAGACCTTGCTTCTGATATTCAACACTGAGAACATAAGCAATACATTTGCCAAACATACCTTGGGTACCAGTCAAGTACTTTATGAAATATTTTCTCTTTAGATCAAACACACGAGCTATCAAATCTGGTCTGTCATTGGGTTGTTGATTCAAAAACAAATGCTCCTTTATTTCTGGCCAGTTAGGGTTACATGTCATGGTGATAAAAAATGTAGCATTTCCATAACGTCGTACATACATCATGGCATCTTGACACCGTTCCATCATGTATCTTGGTCCTCCAACGAATGTTGAAGATAGAATGATTCTCCTTCCAGCATTGCTAAAATCATCATCATCATTTAGTGCATCAACAAAACCTCTGTATGTTGTACATCTGAGAGTGGATTGGTTCAGTCGAATATAATTCAACCTCTCAGCCTCAATTTTTGCAGAAATCTACAGGGTTGTCATACCAAAAACTGTTGCATCAAACGCCCACCTCTTAAGAGATGATTAAATTCATTTTCATGATCCATAATTCGATGGGCATAGTAAGGCATTGCAGTTAGTTTTTTGTTATTGGTCATTTGCATCTGTTGTTGCAATATTTTCAATCTAATTTCAATGCTGTCTTGTGAATCCAAAAAATATCTGAATGTACTGAGCTTGTTCTTCAGGGTCAGGGATAAGTGATCCAATATAATGATGAACCTGGCCTTGGATCACAACAGAAGGATTCCAACCATCTCTATGACTGATTTCCTTTGCTGCAAAAGAAGTCATTTGAAAAAGACAGTTATATTGTCTTATGTTTTTCCTAAATTCATTAGCAATGGGTTCATCACTGCTGAATAAATGATGGATCTCAGGAGGCAAAGGCTGAAGATTTTATAACTGAACTTTTCCTTTCATACAGCAAAAATTTGCAGCTTCTCCATGAAAAAGATGAGCTTTGCAGTGAGGACAAATCTTGGTCATGTGGCCAACATCTGCAGATTTTGCATCAACCTCAAATTGTTTCTTATATTCTGATGATGTAATCGCTCGACTCTTTCTGCTTCTGTTCCTTCACTTCTATTGTATCTCTGCATTTCTCTTTGACTGTTGAGGTGCTGCTCTTTGTGCCCTAATGTTTCTTCAATTCTATTTTGCCTATCTCTTTCTCTCTGACTATTCAGGCGCTGCTCTCTCTCTTCAAATGTATCTTCATTTCTGCTTTGCCTATCGCTTTCTCTTTGACTGCTTAGGCGTTCTTCTCGCGCCTCTAGTGTCTCTTTATTTCTATTTCGCCGATGTCTTTCTCTCTAACTTCTTAGACGCTGCTGCCTTTCTTCCTATGTTTCAGCATTTCTTCTTCACCTGTCCCTTTCTCTTTGTCGTTGGAGGTGGATTGCTCTTTCTTCTTCAGTTTCAGTTCTTCTTCTTTTTGGTCTGCTTGGTCCTGCATCACAGCTTGGATTTTTATCAGCCACTTGTGGTCTTGTAACTTTGCGTTTAGGCATGATCTGAGGGGAAATACATCATTTCAATTTTCTTCATCTTCATTAGTAGTAGTAGTATTAGTAGTAGGGGAAGTAGTAGAGTAGTAGTAGGGAAAATACATGTCAACCAGTAGTAGTAATAGTAGGATAAGGAAGAGGAGGTGTAGTAGTAGTTGTAAAGAGGAGAAGTAATAGTAGTAGCAAGAAGAGGAGGCATAGTAGTAGTAGTAGTAGTAGTAGGAGGAGGATAGTGCACAAGCAAACAAACAACCAAGAACGACAGAGTTTTAGTATTATATATATATATATATATATATATATATATATATATATATATATATATATATATCCCCGAAAAAGTGTTACATAGTAACAACTGATGAACATGGGTACTATTTAAAGTAATTCACCGATACAGGAGATAAATTGACTTACTGACAAAATAAGTGTTTAAAAATAACTTCCAAGACTATATATATTAAAAAGTTTGACTCATGTCCAGGTAATCTACATCTAAAATTTAAAGTGTTTGGACCTAAAATCAGCGGAGGAGTTTGGTAGAGTCTGCAAAGGTAAACTTTTTCAACTTTCACATCTTAGCAGCCAAATTTTCGCCCAAAAATTGATTAAAAAGTTTGCTGCATGTCTGAATATTCTTTATGCAAAATTTCAAATGTTTAGACCCAAAATTGGCTGGATAGTTTGTTAGAGACCACAAAGGTAAAATCTCTTGCAAAATGTACGGCCAAAAACCGATTAAAAAGCTTGTCCTATGTCTGAATACATTTTATGTAAAATTTCAAAATGTTTAGACCAAAAATTGGCTGAGAGGTCAAATTTTTTAAAGATTGACCCCAATTTTGACCGCTGAAATTTTATTGTTTTGGGCTCAAATCAAATTAAAAAGTTTGATCCACGTCCAAGTAACCTACATCTAAAATTTCAAGTGTTTAGACCCAAAATTGGCATAGAAGTTTAGTAAAGTTATCAAAGGTAAAATCGTGTAACTTTGACCCCTGGACATTACAATATTTTTTTATTTCTTTGGACAGCCAAATTTGTGGCCAAAAACCGATTGAAATCTCACTTCCCTTTATGTGAAATCTTGAGTATGTAGATTGAAAATTGACAAGAGTACTGTGGTAGGGGCATGTACACACTGAGACAGACACACACGCACAGACAATTTCAGTTCTAACCATTACGCTAATTGACTGCTAATCGGCGGCTAATCGGCGGCTGCTATATGAGTAGTGAAGTAACGATGTTTTTACATCGTCCGAAATACCTAAGCTCAATTTGTTTACACAAAGAGCATCGCTTAATACGCTAATGGTAATTTGTGTATCACTTCTCAATGATAACTCAATGATAAGGAGCATTATAATTGCAATAAAACACACACACACACACACACACGCCCCCCCCCATATATATATATATATATATATATATATATATATATATATATATGGTAAAACTGGTTATTAGTGAATACCTGAAGAGAGTGCTCAATACTATTGCAGAGCAAATATGTGTTTTATTTTATTTTATTTTTTTTAAATAATAAAACATTGCAATTTAACTGTAATTGTAATATATTTTATTGCAATATATATATATATATATATATATATATATATATATATATATATATATATATATATATATATATATATATATATATATAGTTTGGAAAATTTTTAAGACATTTTAAACCAGAAGATAGAGAAAATTATTCCCAAATTGCAATTAGGTAAAAATGCACTTTCGTATAATAACTGAATTTATTCAAAAGTATCGCTAACAAAAACAAATAAACATCATCTACGTAAAGTGCGATATAATCTTCTTACGCTCTAGAAAGACACGACAACATGCCAGCTGCCAGTTGGCAAGAAAACGCCAGACGATTATGGGAAACTCGTTAAGTATTTTTAAAATTCATCCTAAATGTTTTTCATGTTACCTTGATTAAACTTGTTTTTTTTTGTTTTATTTATGTATATGTATTTGTCTCTATTTTCCTGTCTTATTCGTACCTCCCCCCCATGCTACAAAGTAAACTAACGATAAAAAAATAAACAAAATGCCGGGTATTATTTTCTCATTAGAGTAGATAAACTTAGGACTTTATTTAAGTAGTATACTTAATATATACTATTACTGCAAGCTTGCCTATATTGAAAATGCTTGCTTCCTGGCTAACCAATCAAACCATCTAATATAGTTAGTCTTATTTTCAGTTATATAGGAAATATAATACAGTGCCATTAGCAAAGTAAAAGTTACCTATGAAAACGAACCTCCTAAATTAAAACCTTGAATAATTATCTAAACTCGAATGTAAATTAATATTAAGCCGACTTTACAAATTGATAAAAGTTAATTATTGGATTTTAATTAATTATAAGGTGAAGCTCCAATGATTCAAACTCGATAGATAACTACAAACTTCCACCCATTAATATGGGAGGGGAGATTATCATCAAAAGTGCCCTGAATTGATAACTTAGCACCGGACTTACTACTTAGATATAAATAAGTCACTTGTACCTTTTTCTCTCTTACTTTCCCTCTCTGTACTGCTCTAACCAAGTATGCCGACCTGTTCCACAAATCCCAAAACCTCAACATGAAATATCTCCAGAATAAAAACTCGAATAAACCTAGATCGCTATGGGCATGGAATATGTGCCTACATTAAAGATGGCTTCCCGTGTGGCAGGGATATCTCTAGAGAAGATCCAAATTTACCCTATATGTGCTTCAGGGTTGCACTTGCTAACACCACTGCATTTATATTTGCCCTCTATCGGCCCCACAACAGCGGAGTTACTATCTGTAAGAGCATATCTGAGAAAATAGGCCACATACTGTCTTCACATCCCTCGCCTAACATCCACATCTGTGGTGACTTCAACGTACATAATGTGGAATGGCTGACCCATTCAAATAAGACAGATGATGAGGGGAGGTGTTGTCATGATTTTGCCATTGCTTATGACCTCACTCAGATTGTTCGCGAACCCACCCGTATACCCGATACACCCGGTCAATATGCAAGCCTCCTAAACCTTTTTCTCTCAACTTCCCCTGAGCTATGTTCATGTTCCGTTCATTCTCCTCTAGGATCCTCCAACCACTCTGTCGTATCAGTTAAGATAAAAACGAAATGTAATATGTCCCCAGACATACCCCTCCACCGTACTGTATACCGATACGCTATGGCTGACTGGGATAGCTTCCGTACATTCATATCTCATTTACCTCTGCACTCCATGTTTAAAAAGGAAGTGTCCTCTATAGTATCAGATCTGACTGAATGGTTAATTGTAGGCATAGACCAATTCATACCATCTAAAAAATTCCAACAAAAACCTAACAGCCAGCCATGGTTCTCCCCAGAATGTGCTTCTGCTATCGCGCACAGAAATCACTTTTTCCATAGCTACCAACGTAATAGATGCACTGAGACTAAAGCTGCTTTCAGGACTGCCAGCAACCACTGTAAAAGAGTAAAAAAAAATGCTAGAGAGCTATATGCCCAGTCTGTTAAATCCAAGGTAGCTGATCAGCAACTTGGTTCCCACCAGTTTTGGCAAATAACAAATAGGATCCTGAACAGAAGTGTGCGTTCTATCCCAACATTATCAATGGATCAGAGGTAATTTCGTCAGCGTCAGACAAGGCCAAACTATTTGCAAAGAACTTTGCAGCTAATTCTACCGAATGCGATGAAGGCCATCAACTCCCCATAATTCCTCCTATAACAAAGAACATGCTAGGTAACATACAAATATCCGTGCATGAGGTCGCCAAGCTAATCAAGAACCTTGATTCCAGTAAAGCAACTGGCCCTGACGGCATCCCAATTATAATGTTAAAAAAGCTTCAACCAGAACTTGCACCCATACTTACGAAACTGTTTAAACACTGCCTTAAGGAGAAGTGCTTTCCGACTGCCTGGAAGACCTCATCAGTTTGCCCTGTATTTAAGAATTCAGGTGATAAGTCATCTCCCTCTAAATACAGACCAATAAGTCTCCTGTGTATTATGAGTAAGTTGCTGGAATCCATATTAAATAGAGAAATAGTCAACCACCTCAGCAGGAATAACCTTCTTAATGACACACAATATTGTTTCCGCTCTGCAAGATCTACTGCAGATGTGCTGACGGTTATATCTCACAGGATTAGTGAATCTCTTGACAAAGGCTTCCTTTCTATGACAATTGCTCTTGACATATCAAAGGCCTTCGACAAGGTATGGCATAAGGGTCTACTTCACAAGATTTCCAGCTACGGTATAACTGGAAATGTTTTCTCATTCATTAAATCATTTCTCTCCGATAGGCTCATAAGAGTAGTGGTCGATGGACAAAAATCAGAGGCCTGCAGTATTAATGCTGGAGTCCCTCGGGGGTCAATCCTGGGCCCAACTCACTTCCTGATCTACATCAATGACCTCCCTAAACACATACTTAAATCATTCGTTGACATCTATGCTGATGACACAACCATCTACGACAACACGTCAAAGGCTGTAAATGACAAAGTTCTCTCTGATTCTCTCTTCTCTGATCTCAAGCGCGTGGTTCAGTGGAGGAAGACGTGGCTGGTTACCTTTAATGCATCTAAAACCAAACTCCTATCCTTACATCATCAACGCTCTGATCTCCATCTGGCATCAATTGGGATGGATGGCTCTCGTCTGGGAGAGGCCCCGTGTTTTGACAAGCTTCTGGGTTTGACCTTTACTCCTGATCTGAAATGGAACACGTACATCAAGTCTGTTGCCAAGGTCGCTGGAAAGATGGTGGGATCCTTCTACCGCTCCAGAAGATATCTCACTACTGATGCAATTCTCTATCTATATAAAAGCCAAGTACGTCCAAGGATGGAATACTGCTGCTATATCTGGGCAGGAGCTGCTAAAAACAGCCTATCCTGCCTTGACAGAGTACAAAATAGACTTCATGGCTTAATAGGGATGCCCTTTTCTTTACCCTGCAACCTCTCTCCCACAAAAGAGACGTTGCAAGCCTATCCTTGTTTTATCGTTATTTCCATGGCAGATGCTCGTCTGAACTCCAATCTCCGGTCCCCCCTTGCCAATCTTTCACGAAAAACACCCGTCTAGCTGAATCTACTGTGAAAAATTTCCCCCACTCTTTATCTGTGCCTAAATCAAAACGTGGATTCCATGAACAAAGCTTCTTACTTAGAACTGCACGCCTGTGGAACTCTGTTCCGTCTGCCTGCTTCCCACCTGACTACAACCTGGATGTCTTCAAGTCCAACATTAACAAATTCCTAATGAACCGCCCCCTTAAGTAAACACTTCATCAAATCTCCACACTAACGTAATGTACTTGCAATAACCCTTATCCCTGAGTGGCTTCCGAGCCTTGATAAGTGGTTACCACTGTGTAAAAAAAAAATAAAAATAAATAATCAGTTGTTGTGCGAGATAGCGCAGTATAAGAAGTTTAGGCTTCTCATCATGGGATCCGATTTCGAATCTCGCTAGATTCAGATACTCTGATGAGTCGTAGACGACGAAACATGTGTCAGTGGATAATTATACTTTAAAAAACAATGTATATATATATATATATATATATATATATATATATATATATATATATATATATATATATGCAGGGTGACCCCAAAAACGTGACATCTCCATTATTTATTCATCGGTTGCCCTTATTTTACAGGCCATGGCAGAATCACAGACCGTGAGTACACCGACTTCAGTGGGAGCTGGGACAAAGAATACACTGTGTTAAATTTCGTTCAGACAAAACACTAAGAAACGGGGCCTAATTAGAGTTAGAGCCCATTTTTGGGGGGTCACCCTGTACATACATTATTTTTCGATAGCGTTCGTATTTAGTAATCACCTTATATTCAAATTTCTACCTTTTAAATGATATTTCAACCAATTACCTTATTTTAATATTAATTAATCTTTTGTATGTAATTTAATTTAATAATTATTTTTCTTCCTCAGTTTATTTTTTAATGGATTTCTTTCCAAATACGAACCCACTCCTTAAAATTTTAGTTTATACTTATATGCTTGATTATTTCTTCCACAATCTACGATAGTTTCGAACAAAATTTGGTTACATTCTGCGATCTACTGATTTATTTAAGCTTAACATTTTATTTCTGAGGAAATAACTGTGATTTAAAGGTTAATTTAAATCTCATTAATAAAAATTGATCTTCATCCCATACTGATTATGCCAATAATTTAAATTTTTTATTTATCTTTTTTCATTCTTATCATTATCCACGTATTTTATTTTAATTTATTATCTTTCTGCTGTCGCTGCATTAGTAAAATCTTTACGTTCAAAGAGAAAAATTCTGTTCAATCAATTTTTACTAATTTATTAATTTATCGAAATTACATGCATTAATATTTTAATATTTAGTCTTTAGTATTTATTAATCAATTTTAAACTTATAGTTCTAATATTCTTTATAACGATTTCAGTTCAAACTTCTTACTTAGTTTTCTAAAACTTTATATTTTGATTAAACTTATTTTAATCCATCCTAATCTTTGTGTCATTGAAACAACTCGGGTACTATTTTTTCATCCATAACTACTATTAAAAAATTACTTCTATTTCTCCTAATAAGGTTATAATCATTTTAGTTTCTATACGTTAAGTTGATGATCTAATAATTTATTTATGGCACCATTTTAAAATCTTAGTATTAAATTTAAGCATTCTTTTTCCCCACACTTACTTTTTACCCTCAACGTCTTCAGTAAATTTATTTTAATCAGATTTTAGTCGTGATTAAAGGAATACATTACTATGAAGACAGCTTTGTATAACATCTAACTTTTTGTTTAAAATGTTCTCTTAAAAATCTACTGTGTGGTATGCTTCAAGTAAACATAGATTACATCTTTTTGATTTACTCGGTTTGACTTTCTAGCTTTATTTACTATTGACCATTTTAAGAATGACCAAATAGAAGTGAGGATTATGATAAAAATAAAGATGGAACAAAAATAATTATTAATAGTAAGAAGAGGAATATAACTGCATTAGGGGATCCGGTAAGGGAACTACGTAATAATAAATAAAGATTTGAATAAATTGTTTGAATTATAATTTTCTCATAAAACTGGTATGTCTAGTAGTTTTTCTTCCATAATTATATTTACTCTAATCTAATTTATTGACTTAAAATATATCTCAATTTTTATTAATCTTTATTGTATCATTAATATATTAACATAAGATCTCCTACTTTATTTATTTTAACTTTTTCCATAAAGTCAACATTAGTAATAAATATTCAATACCATCTAAGCTATACTTTTCTATTAAGATTATTTCGTTTTGATTTCTATTGACATATATTTCACTTAAATCTTTCATATATTCGTCATTTGTCTATTTTATTCAATTTTATTTTAATTTATTTTATAATTTTTTCCATTATTAATTAAAAAAATAAGGATTTTGTTTTAGTTTAGATATTATATATTTTTGCCCTTATTTGCTTCATACTTTATTTTATTTTATTAATTACTACTATTTTTTATTATTTCATTAATTTATTTTAATTTAATTATTTTGAAAGTCTTACCCTAACACACTATTATTTTCAACCTGTAATTATTATGTACGAATATTTTTTAATCAATTTTTAATATTTTTTCTAAGCTAGTTAATTAGTTAGTACATCTTACTTTACTTAAATACATTATGCGTCCACTTGTATTTATTTTAAAATACACTACTCATATAAGAATGTGTGTGTGTGTGTGTGTGTGTGTGTGTGTGTGTGTGTGTGTGTGTGTGTGTGTGTGTGTGTGTGTGTGTGTGTGTGTGTGTGTATAAAAGAGATTTAGAAGACTATCACAATGCGTGGAATGGAATATTTATTTCTATAAAACTATTTTACTTTTTCCATGCACCTAATCAGGTTTTAGTCGAAACAAAATATACTTAGATCTATGTAAACAGTTTTGTATTACTTCCTGTCGTTTGTTTAGAAGTCTTCCTTTTGATATTATTATATATGATTCTAGATTGCAAAGGTTGCATCGGCCAGACTTATTAATGAATATTTACTATCGCTTTCTAATATAGATCATTTCAATTTGTATTCAATGTTATTGCATTTCAACATATTTAGAGGAATAAATATAAGATGGACAGCATCTTGAAATTTGGAATATAGGCCTTTGTCATTTATTTGTTGTATGATCTGTAATTACATTGAACTTCATAACTTAAAGGATTGGCATGAATAAAAGGTGAAATATAACTGAAAAAACATATTTCCACACACACACACACACACACACACACACACACACACACACACACACACACACACACACATACACACGCACGCACACATATTAAGGAGTTATATTGTTTTATTCTTTTTTGAAAAGAAAAAAATTTTTAATTCTAATCCCAGGCATACTTTCCTGCTTCGATGCAGTACGTTAGTAAATACATATTTAATCGAAAATTGCTCAATGACACGGATAATGATGTAGCTATTTCAAGAAACGCAACTGCTTTCACAATTTCCATCATCAGGCTTAGTGGAATATGGGATTAGTGACGAACCTTATATCGCTCTACTACTGACAATTGATAGTAAATTACTTGTCAGTTATTTAATAGATATATTAAAAAAAAAACTCAGTGTCTTGAATAAGTCTCAAAGTCCAGATATTAGGTATTATATAATTTCTGGAATCACACTCATCAAAATCTTTTATTCATTTTATTGGCTAAATAAATGTGCCGTAACAGATGCTATTTGTTTCACTGAGGTGCGGTTTCAAGTTTATATTCTCTGATTTTAAAGAAATTAATTATTTATCTTTGATAATTCAACTATTGCTAATGGGATGTGTCGCATTTAACAATGGAGTATCAAAGAGAACTTTCAGAATTATAAAATGAAACGGACAATAATGTAGCTATTTTAAGAAACGCAACTATTGTTACCGTTTCCATGGTCATACTTAGTGGAATATGCAATTAGTGCTGTGAACTGTGAATGACTTCTTACTGAAGGAAACAAGCTGAACAGATATTACTAAACGAGACTATTAAGATCGAGATGCACAAAACTTCTGCCTATGGTTAAACCTTTTTTGTAGTGCTTATTAGGTTCAAGATCTCATTAAATGTGATTGAAGTTATTTAATTTAATGATAGATACGCTATACCCATTATAAAATGGGTTTTGATTGATCAAATTGCAAGTTAAACCTTCTAGTTTTATTAAAAAAGATATATTCATGTTATACTTCTTTTAAACTGATATTGCTAGATCGGATTTAATACGTTTCGGCGCTGAAATATTCCAAAAACCACGTAATTTAATCAAGTACTTTTTATTCAAGACAATCAAATTTTATTCTGTGTCAACGCGAGGGGGGGGGAGCGGCGCCCATGAATGAATCAATGGCAGACAAACGACTTTCATTTCAAGTTATTTCTTTGATAATGTCAGAAAGACAATCGAAACGTATGATTTAAAACCAAACAAAAATTTATCAACATAACGTGTATTTTTAAAATTTTTATTGTTCAGAACATAAATTTTCAAATAATGAAAACATCATTTTATATTAGTTAAATACAAAATTTGAAGAGTATTATAATGGCTTTGGCCTTCATTTATCCGTAAAAAAAACGACAAATTTGTTTTTTCGTAAAAAAAAAAAAAATTACTTGATCAATGTTGTGATTTCTGGAATATACCATCTTCATTCAGTGACAAATAGGTGCAATATATAATTTTTTCTTCATTTTTGTTTATGCCTATAAATGCCAATCTGAATAAGCACTAAAAACTTTGAAATATTTTTAAGTTTTTCATCCTTAAAAATTAATTATGAAATAATTAATCAAAATGAGTCTTGGAAAACCAGATTATTCTTTAAAAACAGTTAAAATGATATAAACATTAAACAATTCTAACCATGTTTTTTTTTAAACACACACAAAAAAAACAAACAACGAGATTATATTTTCATATTGTTTTTCTTAATTAAAGAAATAAAAAATAGCGGCGTTTATTTAAAACAACACAAAAACAGACAAGCCTTAGTCGTCAACAATGAGATTATATTTTCGTATTGTTTTTCTTAATTAAAAAAAACTTAAAATATTTTTTTAAGTTTTTAATCATTAAAATATTAATAAATAATAATTAACCAGAAATATTTTTTCAAAATAGATAAATAAATAAATAAATAAAATGATTTTTCTTAAAAACAGTTAAAATGATATATTTTTATATTGTTTTTCGTATTTTTTTCTTAAGTTATAAATTCTTTATAAAAATGCTGACTGGCTTGGTCGACGCCAATTGTCGAATCGTCCCATACCCTGCAAGATCATCTAAAACAATTGTGGGACATCAAGATGTGTGTAACAAATAGATAAACAAAAAAGGAATAAATTCTTATAAGTTTAGGTTACTGCCTTTAGACTAAAATTTCAATAAAATAATCCAATTGGTTTATTCTTTCATTTTCCATCTTTTTTTTTTTTTTTACTTTCTACACTCTTATTAAACCTTTTTCTTTATTTACTTTTTCTGTACTATTCTGTACTGTTTCACTGTCTTAAACGTTCTATTTATTCTCCGTTTTCTCATATCGAGGTTAAGCAAGTTTTATATGCGATATTATTTAAATCCTTTTTTTTTGTGGAGACCAAATCAGAAAGACATGAACACTTTTGATCAAATTTGTAGTAATATAAGTGCAATTCAACATTTTATTTTTTATAAACATCTTTCTTTCCAATAAATATTTTTATAAACATTTTTCTTTCCAATAAATATTTTTATAAACATTTTTCTTTCCAATAAATATTTTTATAAACATCTTTCTTTCCAATAAATATTTTTATAAACATTTTTCTTTCCAATAAATATTTTTATAAACATCCCAAAATATTATTTTCCGAAACATTTTTCTTTAAAAAATTTTTTTCAATGCATCTAACCTAATTGTTATATTACAAAAATGAACGTATGAAAGCAAGAAAGATAAACGAAGAGGTTTAATTCAAACTTTTATTCAGGTCGATGCGATTGTAGCAGGTGCTGTTGGTATTGTCAATATTTACCGATGATGGCAGAGGAAGTGACGGGACGTCGATCAGCTATTTAGAGTAAGGATACCGGTCGATCGGCAGGCTCTTTTGAGTCGTTGGTGAAGAAGGGGTAGTCTAGACAGCTGCTGCAGGTGTCGTCTGAGATGAGGTCGATTACGGCTAGCTGATTCTGATGCTGTGACTAGGGTTGTTGCTGATGTTATCTTAAATGAGGTCGACAACGGCCGGCTGCTGCTGATGCTATAGCTTAGACTACTGCTGGGATGGCAGCTTCGACGGACAACCTCAGTGATATAGCCTATTCTGCCCGGTTGTCGAAAACCAAATGTATTTATACTTAGCCAGCGGACGTAGTTGAAGACCTGATGGCTCCGGGCGTTGATGTGTCATTTTCATTTTAAAGTTGTGTTCGTTTCCACGTCTTAACATACAGCAGGGAATCATCTGTTTGGGGGGCATGTTCACCTGTCCATATCAGATTGATGCTGATAAACTCGTTGATGTATTCGTGTAAGAATTATACTCTCATAGTTTTCCATCAGTTAATTATAAATAAGGAGGGTCGTTGGCTGTGATGTTCGTGCTTCAAACTTAATTTTTTTTTGTTGTTGTTGAGTGGTTCCTGCTAGTAGTTTTCTTGCTGGAATGACTTGCGAATTATGCGTAGACACAGAAAAAAAACAGGCTTTTACTCTCATGTGCGTTTAGTATGTCTGTGTAGTTTTTGTCGACGAATAGGGTTCGTCTCAGCGCCGCCATTGTTATCACTATCACTGTCCTGCTGATTGTTTATATAAATCTGGAGGAATATGCGATATAATAATGCTCTCCCAGATCTCGATCATATTTACATAACGAAGTCTCTGAAGTGTGTGCGTGTTGTCCTCTTGTCGTTCTTACTGGGATTTTCCTGTGGTTGGTAGATTTGTGAGGATGGTGTCTGATTCTCATCAGAGTTGTCTGATGGGTTGTTAGAAGAATGTTGTTCGCCGACATTGCAAGGTGGTGGCGGGAGATTTGTGATAAAAAGGTCGGTGGGCGTGGAGCTATACGTTGGATTGTATATCCAGGTTGTGGTGTTGTGAAGTGTCGGTAGTCCGATGCTAGGGTGGCGACTGGTGATTGTATAATGCGGGAAGACACTGGTGGCTTTGTTGGTTGTGGCGTTCATAGACGAGGCGACGGATTAAAATGAACATATAGCGCAATTTAAAATCTTCTCTGGAGATATCCCTACCACATTGAAATCTATCTCTAATGTAGATACATATTCCATACCCATGACGATTTTTGCCAGTTTCGCACAGGAATAATAGATCAGGTTAGGTTTTCTGTAATTGGATTTCTACCTCTGGAAGGTTGGAATGCAGACCCCTGATGTTGGAGAAGAGAACCTGGTAGTGGGAGTCTACGTTAGAAGTTGGAGTTCTGGGTCTAATCTTGCATTGTTTCTTGACATTTTTCAGTTTGGAGAATGGAGATATGTGGAAGATGTCGGAAGAGTTGTTAGAGCAGAACGGAGATGAAAATAAAGAAAAAGGAACGAGGAATGATTTTTGCCCACTATGTAAAGAAAAAGCCATAATATTACCTACTAATATTGCATCGAAAAGCCCCACAAGAAACTACTGCATGAATCCATTTACCAAATGTCAATACTGCAGTCCCAGTACTTTGCACCTTCTGATAGGACGGCTTTCTTGGTGGTTAGTCCAAGTTTTGGGTCCATGAATATCAAATGGATCACGTCAGCTCAGGGAAAACGTTTACCTCCAGCACCCTTAGAAATAGGGAGTGAAAATAAGGACATCTCAAGCGATTGCTCAAGAAAAAAACTAGTGTCAGCTATTTTCTTCTCCCTTTGTCAAAACCATGACTCATTGTAAATAGGGACTGAGAGACAAAATAAGAGAAGCGAGAGTTTTAAAGCTGCAGAAAACGTGTCAACAATGCGTTTTCTACTATTCTTAAAGTAACGATCATTTTCATTTGAAATAGAAGATACATATATTCAGTAGCAGAAAATTAGTACTGTTTAAGAAGTTATGCTTCCTTCCCTCTAGTTTAAACAGGGACTAAGCTCATTCCTCATTTTAAAATTAACATTTTATAATAAGTATTTACTCTGTTGTATTCAAGGAAATAGCACCGATTTATTTTGAAAGAGTAGAGGCCAAAATGTGGAGGCTATTGTTCTCTCGTGTAAAATAAGGACTAAGCCTCATCCCATCCCCTCACTTTTAAAAATAAATATTCAAAAAAATATTCTGTAATTTTGAAGCAATGTAAGTGTTTTTGTTTTGAAGGGCACGCCCAGGTTCCAGTGTTTATAGTTTAAAATAAGGCTAAACTCCCACCGCCTCTTTCAATAATTTAAAATAAGCATTTATTTCGGTGGTAAAATGGCAAAATAAGCATTTACTTCAGTGGTAAAATGGCAAAATAATTTAAGAAAATTTATTAACGATGCAATAAATGATGGAATATTTGTTAATTTTGGCTAGGTAGGAAGATTTGCTAACAATAAAATAACTATATTGATTGCAAACAAATTTTAGGACCGTTCTGAAAGCGATTTAGGACGTTCTAATACACCCTCTCCTTAAATATTTTTTTAAAACAATCTGCGATTTTAAAGCAAATTAAATTTATTTTTCTAAGTGTTTCTTGTATCTTTACGAATTATGTTTTAATAAAAAAAGTAATAAGTTAAGGTTTAGCTGAAGAAAGCAAAATTAGGTTCAATTGTAGATTAGTGAATGTTTGATTTTCTCATTAAAAACGGATCCAAAAATCTTATTACAAGATTAAATCTACCATAAAGCATTTCAGTTTCTTTATAAACGTTCACTTTCAGATCGTGCTCTTTACTTGTTATTTTATTGCATTTTTTTCAGCCGGAATCTACTCATTGCGTGGACAATTTAATTGTGTCACCGAACACCTACGCTAATCTGTATCGCGTCAGGAAACGCAATTGTAATGCGTAACTTTAACACACAAGCCCATGGGACTACATTTTTATCTCTTCGCATATGAATACAGTAAACAGGGCCGAACGTTCGAGAAAGTTCGTATATAAGCAGGAGCCCGCCAAAATTTAAACAGTCCCAACAGCATTTTCGCAAGTTACCATTAACGCCATCTGTGTTTATCAAATAAGCCCGGGCTCCATGTACTAGACGTGAAACAGCATCGCCAAGAATACAAAAGTCTAGACAGTGTTTTCTCATTACACTAACATCGCCGCCCGTAATGAAGTTTAGCTCCGAAGGACGTTTAAAAACTATCAAGTCCAAACCCCAGCAATGCTTCCACAGTCTACAGACAGCTTTTCGCAGACTGAATAACCAGCTCGGAATTATCACCATGTGGACTCTACTGCGTATACACAATATCGGCACAAATTAAAGTGTTGAAGCGAGGTGCTCGCTGGGCAAAACAACAAACAGCTCACTTAAAATTAATTTTTCAAAAACATTAATAAGAAAACAAATATTTAGAAAAATTAATTAAAAACAAATAATCAGACTTAGCTTGTCATAAGAGGTGTAAATTTATTTGCCCTGGTGTCACACTCGTGTTTATTTTGAGTCCGAAAATAAAGAAGAAGAAATCCTTCCCGACTGGTCAAATGTTTTTGGCGTTAAGTTGGAAAGAAGCGATAAATTAATTTTCTTTAGAAAAGCCGTTCGGGTAAGGAGCGGAGTGAATAGATAAGAAGAATGTTTTTCTTTTTTTTGTGTGGTTTCACCATTGGAACCGGCACAGGGTGTGTCACGCACGAGCGACAGAGTGTGGCAGTAACGCATCTTACTCCTCTGGTGTCGGGGCAAAAAGAGGGCGAGAGACTTCTCGAATTTAGCGCCACGGCTTTTTTTGGTCTTTAGTTGGAGCTCTCCGGAAACGGTGAATGTTCAATGTCACTGTCAAAATTAGTTCCGGGGTAGACGCTACATACCCCCCTACTAGACAGTATGTCGAACAAAAGAAAGTGGAAAAGTCATTGGGTATACACAGCAAATCGGTGAGGACGTTGCACTGACCTGCCCGATCTGGTAGAAGTTGTAATTACTGGTGAATCGAAGTTTCCGTTCTGAACTGCAGTGTTTTGTGTCCGTTTGCGTGCTAGCACATCGTCATCCAGAATAGCTTTCTTCAGGCGATCAACACTGACTGAATCTCGTCTTCCGTCAATGTCGATAACAAAGAACTTTGAGTAGCATTTCAATACCTTAAAGGGACCGGAATACGGTGTTTGCAATCGAGCTGTGCCTCCATCGTTCCGAACAAACACATGAGTCCACGATTGTATGTCTTTGGGGACGTGAGTGCATGTGTTCTGTGTTCTTGGTGCAACGTTAAAAGGTTTCGCCAAGTATTCCCTCACATGAGAGGTATAACTTGTTGGGTCAGGCATGCGACCATCTATCCAGGGAGAGTCAGTGTTGTTCCGTAAATCATTTCGGCAGGTGTAAAGCCAATATCAGCTTTTATGGTGGATCTGATGCCTAGTAGAATGAAGGGGGGGTACTCTGTCCACCTGTTAGGGTCGGAATGTGCTCTAATAGCTGCTTTCAACTGACGGTGCAGACGCTCGATCATGCCGTTTGCCACCGGGTGGTACGAGGTAGTCCTTATGTGTTTGCTTCCCAGTAGGTGAGACAACTCAGAAAAAAGATAGGAATCGAATTGTCTGCCCCTATCGGTTGTGATGGTGTGAGGCACATCATAACGCAATATCCAATGTGTAACCAGGGCTCGGGCAACAGTTTCTGCGGAAATATCTGCGATGGGGATGGTTTCAGGCCATCTAGAGAATCTGTTGATGCAAGTCAATAAGTATGTACAGTTTCTCGAATGTGGGAGTGGACCCACTAAATCTATGTGAACGTGTTGAAATCGTGCCTCAGGGGTTGCGAAGGTAGCAATAGGACTTTTAATATGCCTCTGTACTTTCGATTTCTGGCAAGGGATGCAACTCTTGGTCCATTCGCGAACGTCTCGGTTAATGACTGTCCAGATGAAACGAGAAGTCACCAGCTTCTGCGTGGAATGAATGCCAGGATGTGACAAGTTGTGTAATTGAAAGAAGACAGCTCGCCTATGCTTAAGGGGTACATAGGGGCGTTCATGACCATTCGAAACATCGCACCATATCGTCTCGTTGGAACAAGGTACTGAGACTTGCTTGAAAGTTAGATTTTCGGAGTGACGTAAGCAATTTAGTTCTTCGTCATTCCGTTGGTCGATGGCGATGTGGTGGAGGTCGATCTCGTCAATCGCTTGAATGGCATCGATGTGCATTCTCGACAATGCATCTGCAACTACATTCTCCTTTCCTCTGATATACTTGATATCCGCAGTAAATTGTGATATGAAATCCAAATGGTGAGCTTCCCTGGGTGAGTGTTTTCCGGGCTTGGCAAGCAAAGCATGAGATAACGGCTTGTGATCCATAAAAAGCATGAAAGTGGATCCTCCCAACATGTAACGAAAGTGTTTAACTGTGCAGTATGCGGCCAAAAGTTCCCTGCTGAAAGTGCTGTATTTGGTTTCAGCGTGCTGAAGATGCCTTGAGAAAAAAGCTAGTGGTTGCCAAGTATTATCCACTAATTGTTGCAGTACACCTCCAATGCCAACGTCGGATGCATCAACAGATAAAGCTAGGGGTGCATCTGGACGGGGAAAAACCAACATTGTCGCTTCTGTTAATGCCTGCTTGACCTTATCGAAAGAACGTAATTCCATTTCGCTTAATGTAATCGTCTCATTTTTTTTGTTTTTATTTCTGAGTACGTCGGTTAATGGCTGCGCGATTTCAGCACAATGGGACACGAAACGTCGATAGAAATTAATTAAACCGAGGAACTCTCGAAGTTTACGAAGTGAAGTGGGAGCTTGGTAATCGACTATAGATTGGACTTTCTCTGGAAGGGGATGGATACCTTCTTTGTCGATTAAATGGCTGAGAAACGAAAGTGAAAAAACTCCAAACTCGCATTTTTGGGGGTTAATAATAATGCCATAATCTGTCAATCTGTGAAATAACTGCTGCAGATGCTGTAAGTGTTCACGTTCTGATGCACTTGCCACGAGGAGATCGTCGATATATGCATAGACGAACGGTAGTCCTCGCAAAACTGCGTCAATAAAGCGTTGAAAAGATTGCCCTGCATTACGTAATCCAAAGGGAATGCGTAAGAATTCGAAAAGGCTGAAAGGAGTTGTGATCGCAGTCTTAAAAACATCCTCTGGGTGTACGGGAATCTGGTTGTATGCGCGAACAAGGTCGATTTTGGAGAACACTGTTTTTCCGTGAAGCGAGTTAGAAAAGTCTTGCAGATGCGGAATAGGGTAATTGTCCGGAGTAGTGCGACTGTTAAGTGCGCGGTAATCCCCACAAGGGCGCCATTCGCCGGCTGATTTTTTTGGCACCATGTGGAGTGGCGATGACCAGTTGCTATTAGAGGGTCGAATAACGCCTAAATCCAACATGTGCTGAAATTCTTGTTTAGCCGCCCTTAAACGATCAGGTTTAAGTCTGCGCGTGCTCACAGGCGGTCTCCTTGTTTGGATATTATGAGTGACATCGTGTTTAACTTTGTCACCGTTAAACGTAGGACGAGTTAATTCCGGGAAACCTTGCAGCAAATCTGTACACGGATCCGTGGTGTCTTTACATATAACTGGGCTGATCTCGGTTGACCCACTGATTATGCCTTGCATGAAACGTCCAGTGTTATTATCAATGAGTTTGCCGCGTTTGACATCTACAAGGATGCCGAAATGGTGCAGAAAATCCACCCCTAAAATCGGAACGGGTAGCTTTGCGACGATGAAGACCCAACATAGTGCACGCTGTAATCCAAGATTTAATGTTATCGATGTCTCTCCGTAAGTAGGAATGGAGGAGTGATTCACTGCGTGTAGAAATAAGTTTGATTGAGGACGATTCTCTTTCACGAACTTCTTAGGGATGATACTGACTTCCGCACCGGTATCAACGAGAAATCGTATACCAGTGGTTCTATCAGTCACGTACAGGGTGCGACGAATGTTGTTCTTGCCAGGAGTGTCTGCCACTCCTACTGCCTGGCCTGGGCGTTTCCCGAGAGACGTTTCTTCGTATATGAACATGGCTGGTGGCATCGGTAAGCTCTTTCACCGAAACGTGCGTGGTACTTGCAGAGCCCACCGCTGTTCTGAGTGCTGCTAAATCGCCGGAGACGGACTCGCTCAGTGGGGTGCTTATGCATTTTTGGTTTGAGCTCGAGGCCACGTAACTGTTCACTCAGGTCGTGAATCATTTGAGCCTGTCGCTCTAGTTCCTCGCGTATATCCGTTGAGGGGTTTGCGATGTTAGGCAGGGCATCGTTAGAGCTGTGCGTGTGAACTGGGACTATGGAAACGGTCACGTCCATAATTTTGTCGGCTAGGTCCGCTAGCTCCTCAATGGTTGTGGAGTCATTCGAAGAGGCGAGTATCATATGAATACTTGATGGCAGTCTATTTACGAAAAGTTGTTTAAGTATGTCCGGTGGTACTGAGTTCTCACCCATCAACAGCTTCATACGTCTGAGTAACTGAGACGGTTTCCGATCTCCGAGTTCTTCTTCTACGAGAAGTTGACGAAGGCGTTTCTGCTGTGAATCGGTTGTTCTACAAATCAATTCCGATTTGAAATAATCGTAGCTGATCGATCCAGGAGGTGACATGATCAGGTCGCGAACCTCCGCCATTACTTCATGCGTTAATGCGGCCACCACGTGGTTGAATTTAGTCACATCGCTCAGGATCCTCTACGTGTGCGAACCATAATGTTGGATCGTGCGTCCAATAAGGAGGAATCCTCAAAATAGCCTGAGTAGCTGTCGTTGAAGGAAGCGCCTCACTGTCCATCGTGGGGAACGCGTTGAAGAGAACGATGACCGCAGAAAATCTCCGTGAGATCCTTTACGCCTAGAAAAACCGATGTGCCGCTAAGGTCGACATGTACGTCATTCGGCGTGCGCGTGGTCGCTGAGAAATTTCCCTTGTGTGATTACAGGTAATTCTTCTTTATTGATAATATCCACAATTCCTTGCGTGTTCTGTCAAAGTCTGACGAAAAAAAAAGGGGTCACCAGTGAAGCGAGGTGCTCGCTGGGCAAAACAACAAACAGCTCACTTAAAATTAATTTTTCAAAAACATTAATAAGAAAACAAATATTTAGAAAAATTAATTAAAAACAAATAATCAGACTTAGCTTGTCATAAGAGGTGTAAATTTATTTGCCCTGGTGTATCACACTCGTGTTTATTTTGAGTCCGAAAATAAAGAAGAAGAAATCCTTCCCGACTGGTCAAATGTTTTTGGCGTTAAGTTGGAAAGAAGCGATAAATTAATTTTCTTTAGAAAAGCCGTTCGGGTAAGGAGCGGAGTGAATAGATAAGAAGAATGTTTTTCTTTTTTGTGTGGTTTCACCATTGGAAACGGGACAGGGTGTGTCGCGCATGAGCGACAGAGCGTGGCAGTAACGCATCTTACTCCTCTGGTGTCGCGGCAAAAAGAGGGCGAGAGACTCCTCGAATTTAGCGCCACGGCTTTTTTTTGTCTTTTTTTGGAGCTCTCCGGAAACGGTGAATGTTCAATGTAACTGTCAAAATTAGTTCCGGGGTAGACGCTACAGTGTCATATAAAAACTGCAATGGATAAAATATTCTATTTCTTAGTAAGGAAGCCTAAGCAAGCAACAATAGATGAATATTGTGTGCTTAAAAACTTTTTCTCCCAAGTTATTCGCATTCATAGTTTTCTTCATTAAATTCCGATGATATTAATACTTTCCTCAGTCTTCGAGGATTTCTTCAGCCACTGAAAACTTCCAGCCATACATTCACAATTAAATTATATTCTTTTTCCACTTTGATGACGTTCCCAAATTTTTGTTTTATTAAAAATACACATCTTACCGTACCCTTAATGGACTCCAATCTTTTTAATTTCGCCCACATGGGGAGCCAGAACACATTCTAGTAGGACTGTGACTTGCACCTATAGCACACACACACACACACACACACACACACACACACACATGATCTTTTTCTGGTTAATAAAGATTGTTATTTTAAATGTTTATAATTCTTCCCGGGTCGTCATTATTTGCTGATGTACTTTCCCCCCCCCCCCCCCCCGAGAAAGGTGTTTCAACCAATGCTTTTAACTTTGTCATGAATTCAAAGACCGGTCGAGCCATCTTCTGTGCAAACAATGAGAATAATAAATGTAGGCTAAGGGGAGGGAACTTAATACGATTCTTAATTTTTGTATCAATCCATGGTGTCTCTTTTTAATGAGTTTTTTTTGTTTTTTTTATTTTATTATTTTTTATTTTTCTACATTAAACAACGACTTTGTCTCTGATTTTGCTCTTGTATGGCGGCAAGTAAATTTGTTTTTTCAGGTCTCACCTTCTTCACATGTCACCACCCTAGTTTATTTACAATTCTGATTCTAATCATTATTAGATGAGCGTGATAAATACAAAACATATGAATATGAGTTAGAAAAAGAAAGCCTTAATTCTCATCAAGCTGAAAGATTCCAATCTCTTTTATAAATATTGAAGATACACGCGATTTTAAATGATTATCTGAGAACATAATTTGAAACAATAATATCTCTGCAAAGATATGAAAAAATATGAAGAAACACAAATTACCTCCCTTGTAGACAAGGGAGGTAATTTTCTTAATATATGAACGAGTTCCTTCCCATACTTTATAAATGTAAAATTATGTCTCAAAATAACCCCCAAAAAATTCAATCCGTGCTGTGTGGTCGTAATATTTGATTTTGAAAATTTAATTGGAATCTAAAATCCGTGAGTTCAATCTTAGTATCTATAGTTTATTTTTATTATTATTAAGCACTAATTATTTTAAAAATTTTATTAGGCTATTTTGTGAATGTTGGAAAATTGAGCGGAGTGAATTCCCAATCATAATTAATATAAGAAACTGAAACCGAATAAGAAAGGAAGAAGAGAGTGGTTCATTACAGATTGTTGGTTCAAGGGAATGTGGTCTGGTCAACATGAGCCAATGGATGATCGGGAACGAGGGTAGGAGGTCCTTACAAAACCTATATATTCAAATTCTGCCATGCTCTTAGAATGTTCTTATTTATTTATTTTACTGTAGATCGTTGGATTTTCCGTTCTTTTCATGGTTAATTTATTATGCGTTTACATCAGGTTAGTGGAGTGTTCGCTTTAAAAACTTTTTTTTATTTTTCTACCTCGACTGCTGCCTGCCCCTGTCTGTGCGTTGTCCTTTAATATTTTTTTTAAACAAAAATAAATAGCGGTAATGAGATCGATGCAATGCATAGGGACGAGCAATAAAAATATATATTTGTTAAAAAAATGAAAATTCATTTAATTATGTAACTTATTCGATCTGATGAAATTTTCAGTGTTCATTAATTTATAAAAGAAATGGGTAATCTCCAAAAATACCGTTAGGGCTTACAACATGGCCGCCAGAAGAGTCAACAAAAAACTGCGAATAAAATATATAAAACTCGTAATTTCTGTTTTGAAAGTGGGTTGTCAATTTTCTTTATGAAATATACTTCCAAAATAAACTATTACAGTCGTTTAAAACATAATAGAAGTATTATTTTTTATTTTTTAAAAACAATGTTTACAAAATGTCTACGCACGTTCGTAGACATTTTGTAAACATTGTTTTTAAAAAATAAAAAATAATACTTCTATTATGTTTTAAACGACTGTAATAGTTTATTTTGGAAGTATATTTCATAAAGAAAATTGACAACCCACTTTCAAAACAGAAATTACGAGTTTTATATATTTTATTCGCAGTTTTTTGTTGACTCTTCTGGCGGCCATGTTGTAAGCCCTAACGGTATTTTTGGAGATTACCAAGAAATGCTAATATAAAGTAATTATGCAACTAAAAAATATTAATTATTTTAGCTAACTTAAATTACTTTATTCCCTTCAATATAAAGACAAAATACCTGTTATTACTGACGTAGTGTAAATTTAGTGGTAACCTTAACAAATGGAAAACAATGAAATGAAAAACAAAAAATGATAAGTCCTAATAAAAATAAGTTCTCAAAACATTTTTCTTATTTAAATTCCCGAATTTTGTGTATAGTTTTCTTCTGGGAGTTGTCTTCGTTTTTAAAACTTACATTCTCACTTTCAATAAATGTTTCACCTATGGCTATAATAAGATGTATTTCGTCCTTAAAATAAAGAACAATAAAGTAATGTTAGTGATCTAAAAATGTGTAGCTGTCATTTTTATTGAAATATTTTACATTTCTTTCATTAATTATTTCTTACTGAGAGTTTAATTAATATTGAATAATTTTCTTTTTTATTTTGCTGCATTTAATAATCGATATTATGAGTCGAAAAATAAAAATAAATTAAATAATATTGCTAAATCAAAATTTAAAAATAAATGGCTTAGAGGTCGAAACGAACAACTTCCAATAATAATCTAAAGAAAATATATAATAAAAGCAACAATAACTTAGAGGAAAGCAACATCAACTTTCAGTGAATAACGTTTTTTCTCTGTGTACACTAATGCGTGATTCTCAATGTGACCCTCGCATCAACTATAAAATCAGGATTACATAACACCGGTCGACAGAATAGGTGTTTATCATACAATGGTAGTTCTTCGCAATCAGTCCGAACGTTCGAGTTATTTTTGAATAAATAATAAATTGCTTCTACAAAGTTGAGGTATGGTTCTCTGTATGCATAGCAGGTCCACCTTCCCAAAATTTATCTTCCTTCTTTGAGAAGGAGTTAGTTTATGGCTAATTGCTTGAGTTGCCTCTACCTAGGAATGCCGACGAGGCCGTTAAGACATTTTTTTTTTTTTTTTTGCGAGGCAAGAGTGCACTTTCTGTTGGGTGCTGGTATGAACACCTTCTGACCTTGTGTCACATATTCTCACGGTGATTGGCAATTAATTATCAGTCAAATACAAGTCCTCAACAAGCAATCCAACAAGCAAGTTTTGAGTTAGTGATGATTTTGCATTTGTTCGACTGGATATGGTGCTATTCAGTTCTAGGTCTTCCTCCCAAGCTTTATTTTCTATCTTTGCAACAGGGTTAATATATTGCTAATTACATGAGGGGTCCTCATCAAGGAATGCTAACAGAGTTGTTTATGCGTTTTTGCGAAATTAGAGTGCACCTTCTATAGTATGTTCACCTTTTAATCTTCAATCTCCACCTTGTGTAACATCTTTCCACGGCGAATACCTACCTACTTTGTTTTTTTCTTTCAATAGATTTAATCATTTGTTTCTTTAAGTTTAAAAATCTTTTGGCTTAAATCTTTAACCAGATCGAGTTTGGAAATATTTTGCCAGTTTCAACGAATGAAGGTCAAATGACGTTTTAACAAATGAAGGTTAAATGAAGTTTTAACAAATGAAGGTTAAATGAAGTTTTAACAAATTAAAGTTGAATAAAGTTTCAACTAATGAATATTAAATAAAGTTTTAACAAATGAACGTTAAATAAAGTTCTGACAAATGAAGGTTAAATAAACTTTCAACGAATAAAGGTTAAATGAACTTTCAACAAATGATGGTTAAATGACGTTTCAACAAATGAAAGTTAAATAAAGTTTTAACAAATAAAGGTTAAATGGACTTTTAACATATGAAGATTTTATGTAGTTTCAACAAATGAATGTTAAATGAACTTTCAACAAATGAATGTTAAATGAACTTTCAACAAATAGAGGTTGAATTAATTTTCAACAAATGAAAGTTAAATAAAGTTTTAACATATGAAGGTTTAATGTAGTTTCAACAACTGGAGGTTGAATATTCTAGCGTAGTCGTAGGCTCAATTTCATTTCTACAATTTTACGGAGAATGTTTAAAAAAAAATACAAGAATAAGTCACTTTAAAATCATTTGGAAAAATTTTGTTTAGTTTCATTTGTTAAATATGTGTTTCTACATATATTTTATCGATTCATAAATTATTTGTGCTGACGTGATTGGCAAAGACTCTGAAACGATCAAAACTAAAACTTGAAAACAAAAAAGAGAATGATGAATAGCCACGGCCAAAAAAAAAAAAGAAAAACCAAGTTGTTTTTTTTTTAAACGAATTAAATTTTTTTTAAATGCATTATTCTTGAGTAACTTTTCTTTCCAAAAAGATAAAAGCCTGAAATTAATCATATGAAAAACAGAACGTTCGAGTTATAACTTTTCCTAATAGAATTTTGATTTTCTAATAGACTTTTGATTTTCTAATAGAATTTTAATTTTCTAATAGACTTTTGATTTTCTAATAGAATTTTGATTTTCTAATAGAATTTTGATTTTCTAATAGAATTTTAATTTTCTAATAGAATTTTGATTTTCTAATAGAATTTTGACTTTCTAATAGAATTTTGATTTTCTAATAGAATTTTGATTTTCTAATAGAATTTTAATTTTCTAATAGAATTTTGATTTTCTAATAGACTTTTGAATTTTAAAATTTAAAAAAATATTCACTGATAATTCACTGATGTATTGATAGATAATACACATTTAAATATTTTTTAATCAATTAATTTATTTTATCTAAATAAGATTTAGGATGATTTGCTATATAAGAATATTACAACATTTTGAGAATGCTAGGTGCCATATGTGTTGGAGATAACTCCTGCATCTAGTATCACGCTTGGTCGTCTTGACCCTGTCTTGCCATCAGGACCAAGTGTTTCTGGACGATAGAGTGTGGTAGATGCAAGGAACATAGTTTATAACAGCACAGCAAGGAAACAGGAGTCAGCATAATTTGGGCAACCAAAATTGTGGCATCGTATAGCGGCAGATTGGACGTAATTTTGGAAAAGGGGGAGTTAAAAAGTGTTTGTAAATACAGAATAACTACTTTTAGGCCTTATGGTCTTCCGTTGATGAAGTAATAATGCATAACAAGAAATTGCCAAAAGAAATTATTGTACTTTTAGCAAAATGCACAGTTATTTATCGACTTTTTCCTATTTTGCTATCAATTGTTCAAAGCATTTCCTATAGAATATTATATTGGCAATATCATGCTCACCAAAAGGAAATTATTAATTTATCTTTCAGAGATTAAAAAATAGAGTTTTTCATAAAAATAATGAAAACATATAACTTGTTTTGCTAATCGGAAAGATAATAACTATTATTACCATATTCAACGAATTTCACACTTCAAAACACAAATAATGAAAAATTAAACAAATTCGGAATTTTAACCTAAAAATCTTATGAATGCACAGTTAATTTTTATTTATTGCAGACTATTATCCTCATCTTTTTCTTAGTTGTTTCACGACGTTTCGGTCAACTATTCCTCTGGCCTTCATCAGGTGGTAACCGTGACGGATAGGAACTCTGAATCTCTTGACTACATTCACTGCAATTACTGCCTTCCGTAGTTGTTGTCGTCTCACCGCGTTTTGGCCAAGTAAGTCTCTGGCCTGCTTTGGGTAGGATTGAAACCGCTATCTTCAGACAATTCTCAACTGGGACCGTAGAGATTCAACGTCTCTATCAACTGCGTCACCGGCCTCGAAGGGCGATCAAGGTTGAATTTTTTGGTCTTATAAATTCATGTTTATTTATTATCTGATCTTCCATAGTCGTGTCCGGGTGGCGCAGTTGAAAGAGACATTGAATCTCTACGGTTCCAGGTGAGAATTGTCTGAAGATAGAAGTTTCAATCCTACCCAAAGCCGGCCAGAGGCTTACTTGGCCAAATCGTGGTGAGACGATAACAACTACGGAAGGCAGTAATAGCAGTGAATGCAGTCAAGAGATTCAGAGTTCCTATCTGTCGCGGTTACCAGCTGACGAAGGACAGAGAAATAGTTGGCCGAAACGTCATGAAACAACTAAGAAAAAGTTGAGGATAATAGTCCGCGATAAACAAAAATTAATGAATAGTACTCATCTCAATGAATTCCAATTAAAATAATATACGTGCACAATTGTTTTTTTTTTTTTGTTTTATTTACAATTCTCACACAACCAACAATACAATATATTTTGTTCGGTTTTGGCTGATTATTTTAAGCATATTTGTAACCACAAAAAAAGCAGGGGGGTTTGAAAGAAAATATATATATATATATATATATATATATATATATATATATATATATATATATATATATATATATATATATATATATGAAGAATAAAACATGTATAAATACATTTGAAGCCAAAACTACAACACAAATTTTTTTATAAAATAAACGGGTGTTTATTTTAAAAGAAATATATTTCAGAGTAAGACTCCTTTGTCAATCTTTTTTTTTCCTCTTCTTCCTCAACATAATGTAGTGGAAGATAGTTCGGTGAAGAGTACATGTGATGTTGTTAACTGCGGGGTTTTTATGAAGCCGGATAGGTGACGCGTGGTCACGCATTTTGAAAATCTGGGTAGTTTTTTTTGTTTTTTTTAACCTGTAAGATGTAAGCACAGATTAGTTAAAAAGCATCCTTCCTATGTTAAGAATGTCTTTCAAAATAATAACATTATTATTTCAGCACAGTAACAAAAAATATATAAGTACCCAAAATTTTAGTTTTATTATTAAAACTATAAATTGTTAGGTGAAAGTACAGTTTTTCCTGCATTTTTGATATCGTGCTGAAATAATACTTTTTTTTTCATTAAAAAATAGGATATTGTGAAATTATAAAAAAACAATGTGACTTTTTTTTCAGAAAACTTTTAACAAAATTGAAAGTACATATTTTTTTTAACAGAAGTTGTTTTTTATAAGAAAATATGAATGCTTTTTCTTCATTAAAGAAATTGTTAGGTGAAATACAGATAAGTTTCTACCAAGAAAACCGTTATTTTTTTTAGCCATTCTTACCATGGGGAGGGGATGGTGTTTGGTAACTATCCTGCGCTTTCAACTAACAATTTATTAAAAAAAACACAAAAGGTAACTTTTCATATTAGGTCCACCCCAACAATTTTTAACATGGATAGGTTGGAGGTGTTTATTCCGAAAGCAGTTCTTAACATGGAGAGAATTGTGGTATTTATTTCGAAAGCAGTTCTTAACATAGGGAGAATTGTGGTATTTATTTCGAAAGCAGTTCTTAACATAGGGAGAATTGTGGTATTTATTTCGAAAGCAGTTCTTAACATAGGGAGAATTGTGGTATTTATTTCGAAAGCAGTTCTTAACATAGGGAGAATTGTGGTATTTATTTCGAAAGCAGTTCTTAACATAGGGAGAATTGTGGTATTTATTTCGAAAGCAGTTCTTAACATAGGGAGAATTGTGGTATTTATTTCGAAAGCAGTTCTTAACATAGGGAGAATTGTGGTATTCATTCCAAAAGCCATTCTTAATATGGAGAGGTTAGAGGCGTTCTTAATATGGGGATTTTTCCATTACACCAAATTGCGCCATAGCAACGCATAGCAGGGTACAGATTGTTTTGAATAAAAACAATTCAAACTTATAAATTGTAGGATAGAATATTGCTCAATTAGTTCATTTTTTCATAAATTATAATCATACCATATCTAAAAAAAATTCTAATTTTCTGGAAAAAAAGTTTTGATATCTATGAAAAATAATTATTTCTATATAAACAGAATTCAATAAAGATTTTCAAATAGAAAAGAAATATTTCCTGAATGTTTAATTGATAAAAATGTTCAAATGAAACAAAACTGCATTAGATTATGAGCTATAATCCATCCAATGAACATTTCGAAAGATTGGAAAAACCTATTTTAAGAACATAGAAAACCTAAAAAATTGTTTTGTATTCACTGAAAACAATATTTTCATACAGATCCTATGAGACCACGTGCATAGAAAGATCAAAATGGAGAAAAGTTTTTATTCAAAAGCAAGTCTTAATATATCCAATGAGTCGTTGAAAATTAGGAAAAATATGTTCTTTTTTAAATTTCAATCAAAACTCATCAGGAAATCGTGTAAGATAATATTTAAATTACAATCCCTGAATGTTTTGAAAAATTGAAAATGATAAAAATTCCACAACAGAAGGCATGTATATAATAAAGAAACAATATTACAAATTTCAATAGAATGAAAATTGACTGAATATGTTAACAGTTTTTCTTTAATTATTACATGAGGATGTTTGGATGAATGAAAATGTTTTTATGTAAGAAAACTCTTTCTTTATTTTGATTTTTTTCAGTAAAGATTTGAAAATCCATAGATTATTTTCTTGAAATAGAGTTAAAAGTTGAATTATTGATACAGATCTCAATTAATGCCTCACTACTTCTTGATAACATAAACAGAACTTATTTGAAGTTTCTATCCCAAAGCATTTTCCTCATAAAATGCTATCTGTTACATGTTTCAAGGCCTTGTGTACTTAATTTGCATGATCAGATGTGGGGTATACTATGCTAATAAAAGCTTCGGTTAGTGGGATAAATAATTTAAACAAACTGTGGATTGTTCTTCCTCCTAAAAGTAAAGTAGAAGCAATACCTGTCCAGACACCACAACATACTTGATAGTTTTTTTTTGAGATGTGAGATTATGAGATTAAACATATAAGTGTTGCCACATTCACCCTTGTGCATCCTCATAAAAACAGGAATATTTAGGCACTTTTCCTCTTCTCTTCATTGTAACAGATTCAATCACAATGTCACTTACCAATCTCTGTTCATCATTAAGTGTGTTTATGTCTGGATAATTTGAGACAGCTTCATGTTCCATTTGCTGCATTCCAACAAGTCCAGGTGAACCAATTGTTAAATAATTAGTACCATTTTCAACCAGGACTGTCTTTATGGATTGCAAAGTCATATTTTCAGTCGGATCCATTACAAATCTCTGGTGTAAAAAATCTTCCATCATAAAGTTCTTGTGACTATTCCATAAATCAAGAGAATTTGTAGGGTTTGAATTGCAGCAAACATGATTCGAATTGTGAAGGCATTTGGAATGCAATAGTTTCAATCAAAGCATTTTCAAATGATTCATCATTTTGAAGAAGACCAAGTTTTAAGCATGCGTCTTTAAATGTAGGCATAAGTTCACATTGTACAATTTGCAATTCTTCAAAGTTTTAGCTCCAGGAACCTGCAGTAGCAACATCTGCAAATGAAATTTTTCTACACGTTTAGGATTCATAAGGTACATTCTATTAATAATATTAATAGAATATTATTAATATTATTAATAGAATATTAATAATATTAATACTTCTTCTTGATGTTCATGTTTTGGTATGTTTATTGAATACATAATGCAAAGAAATATCACGGTACAAATAATTGTGTGCATTACCATCATGCTCATTCATGCTGTAAGCATAGTGTTTGTGTGTGCAGCTTGTTGTGCATTGCCACTATGAAAGTAAACGCTATGCTCATTGTCAAGGTGAACTGCAAGTCTATACACTGTGTGGAACATATCATGGAGTCTAAACTCTGATAATTGCCACATAGCTTCAGGAGGTTAAACATATTGACAGGCAATGTGATTATTTATTTCATCATGGATGTATGCATTTTGTTCATTATTTGATTCTATAGTATTTCTCACCTCAACCGAAGCATAGTCATGCCCTTATGTATTTAAATATATATTTAATACTATACACAGATGAACATATTCCAACATTTATATGGGCACAGTACTTTTTTAGCAAGTAAGCATTGAAAGGTACAACATAACTATTATCTACAAGTTGAGTTCCAACTTCCACAGTAGATCCATTCTTACGTCTCCTGTATTCTTGGTATCCATTCATAGTCACAAAGATTTCATTTCTGAATTCTTTTGGATACTGTTTTAGGCACACACCATCATTCTTACAAGGAAAAGAAGGGTTTTAGTGCCACAAGGTCCATGAATCATAAACCTGGGTCATCATTGATGTCAGGAATTTCAGCCCTAACTGATTTATTGATACCATTTTTGTCCATCGGTTCATCCTTATTTCTTAACTGATACCAAATTGTGGCAGCGAGAAATCTACCACTATTCTTATGAACCTATCAGAGAGAAATGATTTAATGACTGAAAAGACATTTCCAGCTATACCATAGTTGGAGATTTTGTAGAGTAAACATTTATCTCATACCCTATCAAAGAAGTCTCCGTTAAGAGATTCGCTAATCCTATGAGATATAACTGTTAGCATATCTGCTGTAGATCTAGCAGAATGGAAACCATATTGCATGTCACTGAGGACGTTATATTTATTGAGGTGGTTTACTACTTCTCTATTTAACACAGCAAATTGTTTATAATTTCAGGGCATTTAGGCTTGCATGTGTATGCTATGAAGATGTCATGTTTGGCATATTTTGCAACTATTGACATTGTATCATTAAAGTTTTGGTGCATATTGTGAGTTACCAGTGAGGAGGGAGTATCACTGGCACTCCTGGTTGGATGTTCTGATCTATTCTTCTGTTTAAATAGTCTATCAGTCCATTATAATCCTCCACACATAATTGAGATTGGTTATTTCAGAAATATTGCAACCTTCAACTTTCACATAAGCATCCACTAAGTATTGTGTTGAAATAATTTTCTAGCCTGATGAATTATGCTGAAACCACCTCAAAAAGAAAGATAAAAAATGTAAAATTGTTGCATTGTGAGATGATTACGAACTATTAGTGCGATAGTGCCATCCAAATTCGCCATGTGGATAAAGAATCGGATAGCTCATTGGGTCTAAATGACATAAAGTGTAGGATATTTTTTCAGACAGCATATTCCTTGGGTAAACTACACTATCTCTATTTTCTGGTGGGACACCATTCTCACCAACAAATATAATAGCTATTTCATTGCAAGTAGAAAAATTGTATCTTTTTATGTCTTTACCTCTTCTGAAATGTAGCTTACACCTGAGTATTCGTATATTTTCTCTTATAGCTATTTTTTGCTAGAATTTTTCAATTAAATCCATGTTCCTATACAAATTTACATAAGGATTTATTTCCTGCATAAGCTAATTTATGGTAGACATTGTCTGTGTACAACATTTAGAGTTTTGTAAAGCATTTAAACTGTATTGCAGAGCTTTATTTGAGTCTATGATGTACAGTTGACCAGACTGAGGGTGCCCATGATCAGGATGCAAGGTTGTAGTCTTATGATATGTTTGGCCTTGGATGCAATAAAATTAGCATTCTTAAATTTATACAAATTCTGGGAAATAGTGAAAACCTTCAAGTTTGTTGCATCAAAGTTTTTGTTAAAAATTTTGATTAAAAAATATTCGTATTCAAAATAAGATACAAAAGTCACAAAAATCAGAATCAAATAAATTGAATTAAAAAAAATAGGTTTTCCTTTTCTGTGAAAATGTTTTGAAAGTTACAAGCACACTAGCACATAACAATATTGTGAACTTACTATTTAGTATATATATATATATATCTATAATATAAAGCTGAATGTGTGTGTGTGTGTGTGTGTGTGTGTGTGTGTGTGTGTGTGTGTCTGGTCATAAATAGGCTCCTATATGGTTAACTATTTTAAAAAACTGATTATATATAATAATAGAAGATGTATCGAGACACAGGAATGGGTATGTTTGATCTGGCAGAACAGTGGTTCATTAAAATTGTGGGGTCTGCGTTCGCACCTGGTCCACAAAGTATGGAAATAAAAAATTAAAAAATTAAAAAAAAAACGTTTACAAGTGTTTTTGATATAGATTTACATAAGAATACTTTGATAAGTATGTTTTAACTTAAATAAGGATGGTATAATAAAATTGTGGGGTCTGCATTCGCGCCTGGCCTCCATAGAATGGAAATAGGCACAAACTTTAATAAAGACTTTTCATATCTATCTGCGTAAGTATACTTTGATAATTATGTTTTAGTTTGAAGAAACATGGTATAATAAAATTATGGGGTGTTCATTCGCACCTGACCTCCATAGAATGGAAATATGTCACAAAGTTTAACAAAGTTTTTTAATATAGATCCACAGAATATTGTGATAAGTGTTTCAGTGTGGGGTTTATCTATTTTATTTTTACTTTCATCATATTTTGCTTTGGTTTTGATACCCCCCCCCCCCCAAATCGAAGCTATCTCATTACAACCCTTCCTTTTCATAACCTATCATACTTTCATAAATCAGAGTCCATTTTCTGTAGGCTGTTTTTGAACCCAGTCAACGACGGGTACTTTTGCTAGTATATATATATATATATATATATATATATATATATATATGTTTTTAGTACCAAGTTTTGATCCGATCAGAATGTTTAGTCGATGGCTTTAAAATGAGGTGTAAAAATTCAGTGTTGTTTGCTTTAATTAATTTTTATTTTACAATTTGAAACCTATTTACCCCTCCCACTTCATTTATCTGATGACAGTAAATATTTATATGGTGTATTAATGATAAATTAATTCATTAACTGGGATCAAGGTCACACAATAAACAAATAATTATTGTAATTTTTTTTTTTTATTTATCATATTAGCTTGCATTTATTTAATTTTGGGATCTACACCCCCCCCCCCACTCCAAACCAGTTGTAAAATTATGTTGTTGTTTTTTTTACTTTAGCAATCAAGCAACAAACTGGAATTAAATAATTCAAAATAAGAAAAACAGTTTTGTTTTCATTTAATTATTTTTATTGTGTAGTAATTCATATCACTATAAAATAGGTAAAAAATTAAAAAAAAAACAAAAAAAAAAAACAAAGTCCATTACTACGAATTAAAAAATATTCCATCAAATTTGGACCTTTTTATTGGATTTCTTCCTGAGTAAATAACTCGAAATAAAAAAAATGATGGTACTTATGCATGTATGTTACTACGCTGAAATAATAACGTTATTTAGACAGCCATTCTTAACATGGTGAGGGGTAGGGGAGGATGCTTTGCACATCTTTTGTACTTTCACCTAACAATCGAATAAACAAAATATCCTAAAAGTTAAATTTAATTTGTAAATATGTAGCGACTGATACATGCGGCCGGAACAAATCTTTAACAGGAAAATCTCATAACAATCACCAGTTTCAACATGCACGTGTATGAAGAACGCACAAGCACACAACGTCGTAATTTAGACACCCGCGCACGCGCACATATTAATTAAGGAGCTATGTTGGGTTCCGCGCATAGTGTTATAGCAAACAGGCTGGAATATTCGAGAACATCTTAATAAGGATTCGCCCGCGAAAAGCAAATCTGTTTCTCTTAAGATTTCTCCAGACCAATACGTGTCGTTGAAACTCCGTCAAAAGGAAGACGTTAAAACACCCCTTCTGCACTTTACACGTGCTACAGACAAAATCAAACTAGTTTTTTCACTTCAACACCCATCGTGGAAAAATCACCACGTCGAACGGCGATTTAAATCTTCTTTTCAACAATGTTATTTCGAATTACTGTTTTCTCATGCGATGAACGACCACACACGCACGCGCGAACGCTCGTGCATTCCGCTTACATGCTTTAATGACTGTTTTTCTCTCAGAAAATAACCACATTCAAGCCACGTGTGGCAGTCTGTTCATAAAAATCAATAATCTTAAGCCCATGCCATTTTCACGAGATCCTCATTTAGCTAAGCTTGCATAATGAACACTCATTACAAGAAAAACGCTGCAACAATTTGATTTCCTACCATTCTAACACGTAAATAAATGTTATTTCATATCAATAAAACCATCTTGAATTCTTTGTCAAGTGTCGTTATTTTCCAGAGTTATTCATATTTTTATTTTATGTATGTGACGATGTGATTTATTGAAAAGCTTTTGTTAATCGGGATCTCGTTCAATTTACCTTTAACAGTCTCGTTGATACTTGACTACTTTCAACTGTTAGAGGTTCCTGAACTTGCAACTTCAGTCTTAAAAATTGATAGATTCTGATTATGAATTGGTGGACGCCGACTCACACTCTTACATGTTAGTGACTACACCAGTTTGCCCTAAAATACTATGAAAAAAAACCCCACAGTAAATAATAAAATAAACAAATAATTTTAATTTTCAAAAAGACTTTATTACGGTTCTTTTATTGATGTCATAAAATAAACAAATAATAATTTTAATTTTCAAAAAGAATTTATTACGTGTCCTTTAATAATGTCATAAAATAAACAAATAATAATTTTAATATTCAAAAAGAATTTATTACGTGTCCTTTAATAATGTCATAAAATAAACAAATAATAATTTTAATATTCAAAAAGAATTTATTACGTGTCCTTTATTAATGTCACGAAATAAACAAATAAAGATGTTAATTTTAAAACAGAATTTATTACGTGTCCTTTATTAATGTCATAATATAAACAAATGATAATTTTTATTTTCAAAAAGAATTTATTACGTGTCCTTTATTAATGTCATAATAAACTAATAATAATATTAATTTTTAAAAAGAATTTATTACGTGCCCTTTATTAATGTCATAATATAAACAAATGATAATTTTTATTTTCAAAAAGAATTTATTTCGTGTCCTTTATCAATTTTATAAAATAAACAAATAATTTAATTTTCAAAAAACATTTATTACGTGTCCTTTATTGGTGTCATAAATAAACAAATAATGATTTTAATTTTCAAAAAGAATTTATTAAGTGTCCTTTATTAATGTCATAAAATAAATAAATAAATAATAATTTTAATTTTCAAAAAGAATGTATTACATGTCCTTTATTAATGTCATAAATAAACAGATAAAAATTTTAATTTGTAAAAATAATTCATTACGTGGCCTTTAATAATGTCATAAAATAAGCAAATAATAATTTTAATATTCAAAAAGAATTGATTACTTGTCCTTTATTAATGTCATAAAATAAACATACAGTTAGTGTAATTTTCAAAAAGAATTTATTCCAGGTCCTTTTTTAATGTCATAAAATGAATAAATAATAATTTTAATTTTCAAAAAGAGGTTATTACGTGTCCTTTATTAATGTCATAGTATAAACAAATGATAATTTTTATTTTCAAAAAGAATTTATTACGTGTCCTTTATTGACGTCATAAACTAGACAAATAATAATAATAATTTTCAAAAAGAATTTATTACGTGTCCTTTATTAATTTCATCAAATAAACAAATAATAATTTTAATTTTCAAAAAGAATTTAGTACGTGTCCTTTATTAATTTCATCAAATAAACAAATAATTTTAATTTTCAAAAGGAATTTATTACGTGTCCTTTATTAATGACATAACATATATAAATAATAATTAACTTAAGCCTCAATGATATTTTAAAAGTGTTCATTGGTAAGCAAGGTTTCTTTTATCCAATCAGGATGTAGCTAGGGGTTTTATTATCCAATCAGAATGTTACTAACCAGCGACACACATTTTTCAAATCTTAATTAGCCATTTTGAATATTCCATTCTCCTTTTAAGGGATGTCAAAATAATAATGGTCGAAGCGAATTATCGTATTAATATATAGATAATAATAATATTATCATTATTGTTATTAATAATAATAATAATAATAAAAATAATAATAATAAACAAAAAAAGAAGCAGAAGAAAAAAAATACTCTTGTTTTCCCCTTCATTTTTTATTTTTTTATTTCATATTTGTCCATTATTGTTACTAAAAGGAAAGATTAAACATATTTTAAAGGAAGCTATTATATATTTATATCCGATTTTTTCTTAATTGATTAAAGTATAACCTAAAAATAATTATTTTCAAGCTAATCAGGTATAAATACTTTAATCAAAATTTTTAATTACATTCAAACAAGTATATATTGACTAATGTAATTTACCGCACTTAAATAAATCAAGTTATTACTTTTAGTCAATTTTAAATAGAAATCTCATTTACTATAAATTTCTTATTCTTTTATTAAATGTCTATATACTGTTACATCTAAATATTCAATGCCAACCATGATATTTGTGGTTATTTATTTGAGTTATTCTAATTATATATTTTTCAACTCTTACACCATTGCTTTTTTTAAATATGAGTTTAAAATTCATAATTTTGAACTTATACTTAAAAATTTAATTTAAGAAGTATTAGGTATAAATACTTCAATCCGAATCATACTTAGCTTCAAACAAATATATATTGACGAATCAAATTAACTGAACTTTAATATATTAATTTTTTTCTTATATTATTGGTACTCATTTACTATACACTACTTTATTAAGTAGATATTCCAACTAAAAGTTTAATGCCAACCATGTTGTTACTAAATTTGGTTTATTTATTCGGGTTGTTCTAACTTAATATTTTAATTCCTTTTTCTTCCTAAAATATAAGTTATTAATTTACACTGCTGAACATAATCAGGTTTTAATCAAGGAAGGATATATCTAGATATATGCAAACAATTGTGAACTACCCCCTGTCGTTTGTTTAGTAGATTTTCTTTAGATATTATTATGTTATAATTCTAGAGTGCCAAGGTTGTAATGCCCAGACTGATTTGGTGAATATTTACAAGCACTTCTTACTATAGACCATTTCAATTGGTACTCAATAATATTTTTTTTAGTTCCCTTATCCATTTTGCTAATGATGCTGTTTTCTTCTCATTACTTACAATATGTATTTTAAATACTGCTATATTAATGCTATGTTACTGAATGTTATTGAATCGATATTTTGTGTATTTTATATACTAGAAAGCCACCCGGCATTGTCTAATCGTAAAATACAATAAAAATCGTTTTTTAAGACACATAATAAATTAAAAATATTTTAATCTATGCAGATTTCGTATTTATTTCATATAGCTAATTTTCTATTGATTATTGTATTGTACCTAATATATTCTAGTTGCTTTGCTTGGTAAAAATATCTTTTTTTAGTTAATTTTCACTCCAAACAAGGCATAGTGCCACTTTGATTTAGGGGGTTACTATCGGGGACATAAGTTGCAGGGGCATTATGTAAGCAGTTGAACAGCAAGATGTTTGTTCACATTACACTTGAACTTCTGCATATTAGTACAGTTGGAAAAGCAGGAACCCAGAAAAGAAATTTCAAAGTCTAGGAGTTCTCAGGAAGAAATTATTAGAGTAGAAGGCTTTCTCACGTCTAGGGATCTCTACTGTGTAAGTGCTTGTAGTCTGTCAGAGTATTCACTATTAAAATACTTGTAGAACAGGTGGAGGGATGCAATATTTCGCTGGTGTGACAGAGGCTGAAGCTTAAATGACAGTTCAGGATCTATCAGGTTGGCGACTCTCTTTTGAACCCTGTCCAGGAGCGAGAGACTAGTAGCAGATGCATCAGTCCAAATCTGACAACAATACTCCATGCATGGGAGAATGATGGCCTTGTAGAGGTACAGGATACTTTCAGTAATAAGTAAGTTTCTAGCATGGTAGAGAGAGCCCACCTTCCTCGCAATGCTCTTAATGTATTTGTTCCAACTCATGTTCCCTGTGAACATTAAGCCGAGGAGTTTGAAAGAAGTACTTTCAGGTAATGTATCTTTAGCTATGTACAGCACAATCACATTGACACACCAGTTCTCGCCAGATCACTGAAGTAAAGAAACATTGAGGCTGACCATTTGGGAAGACTAGGCGCTGTATGTACCTCCTGGGAAGGTTGGGTGTGGGGCAAGCACACTACCCCGAAAAAAAGAACGCCTCCTCCAGGGACTCAAGGCTATGGATCGATGGATCTTTAGCCAAAGCTATTGGTGATTGAGAAGGTTTCTTGTAATTATTGAAGGAAAGAAGTTTAGTCTTGGCAGCATTGAATGCGACCATCCATTTAGCCATAGCTATTGGTGATTGAGAAGGTTTCTTGTAATTATTGAAGGAAACAAGTTTAGTCTTGGCAGCATTGAATGTGACCATCCATTTAGCCATAGCTATTGGTGATTGAGAAGGTTTCTTGTAATTATTGAAGGAAACAAGTTTAGTCTTGGCAGCATTGAATGCGACCATCCATTTAGCCATAGCTATTGGTGATTGAGAAGGTTTCTTGTAATTATTGAAGGAAACAAGTTTAGTCTTGGCAGCATTGAATGTGACCATCCATTTAGCCATAGCTATTGGTGATTGAGAAGGTTTCTTGTAATTATTGAAGGAAACAAGTTTAGTCTTGGCAGCATTGAATGTGACCATCCATTTAGCCATAGCTATTGGTGATTGAGAAGGTTTCTTGTAATTATTGAAGGAAACAAGTTTAGTCTTGGCAGCATTGAATGCGACCATCCATTTAGCCATAGCTATTGGTGATTGAGAAGGTTTCTTGTAATTATTGAAGGAAACAAGTTTAGTCTTGGCAGCATTGAATGTGACCATCCATTTAGCCATAGCTATTGGTGATTGAGAAGGTTTCTTGTAATTATTGAAGGAAACAAGTTTAGTCTTGGCAGCATTGAATGTGACCATCCATTTAGCCATAGCTATTGGTGATTGAGAAGGTTTCTTGTAATTATTGAAGGAAACAAGTTTAGTCTTGGCAGCATTGAATGCGACCATCCATTTAGCCATAGCTATTGGTGATTGAGAAGGTTTCTTGTAATTATTGAAGGAAACAAGTTTAGTCTTGGCAGCATTGAATGTGACCATCCATTTAGCCATAGCTATTGGTGATTGAGAAGGTTTCTTGTAATTATTGAAGGAAACAAGTTTAGTCTTGGCAGCATGGAATGTGACCATCCATTTAGCCATAGCTATTGGTGATTGAGAAGGTTTCTTGTAATTATTGAAGGAAACAAGTTTAGTCTTGGCAGCATTGAATGTGACCATCCATTTAGCCATAGCTATTGGTGATTGAGAAGGTTTCTTGTAATTATTGAAGGAAACAAGTTTAGTCTTGGCAGCATTGAATGTGACCATCCATTTAGCCATAGCTATTGGTGATTGAGAAGGTTTCTTGTAATTATTGAAGGAAACAAGTTTAGTCTTGGCAGCATTGAATGTGACCATCCATTTAGCCATAGCTATTGGTGATTGAGAAGGTTTCTTGTAATTATTGAAGGAAACAAGTTTAGTCTTGGCAGCATTGAATGTGACCATCCATTTAGCCATAGCTATTGGTGATTGAGAAGGTTTCTTGTAATTATTGAAGGAAACAAGTTTAGTCTTGGCAGCATTGAATGTGACCATCCATTTAGCCATAGCTATTGGTGATTGAGAAGGTTTCTTGTAATTATTGAAGGAAACAAGTTTAGTCTTGGCAGCATTGAATGTGACCATCCATTTAGCCATAGCTATTGGTGATTGAGAAGGTTTCTTGTAATTATTGAAGGAAACAAGTTTAGTCTTGGCAGCATTGAATGCAACCATCCATTTAGCCATAGCTATTGGTGATTGAGAAGGTTTCTTGTAATTATTGAAGGAAACAAGTTTAGTCTTGGCAGCATTGAATGTGACCATCCATTTAGCCATAGCTATTGGTGATTGAGAAGGTTTCTTGTAATTATTGAAGGAAACAAGTTTAGTCTTGGCAGCATTGAATGCGACCATCCATTTAGCCATAGCTATTGGTGATTGAGAAGGTTTCTTGTAATTATTGAAGGAAACAAGTTTAGTCTTGGCAGCATTGAATGTGACCATCCATTTAGCCATAGCTATTGGTGATTGAGAAGGTTTCTTGTAATTATTGAAGGAAACAAGTTTAGTCTTGGCAGCATTGAATGCGACCATCCATTTAGCCATAGCAATTGGTGATTGAGAAGGTTTCTTGTAATTATTGAAGGAAACAAGTTTAGTCTTGGCAGCATTGAATGTGACCATCCATTTAGCCATAGCTATTGGTGATTGAGAAGGTTTCTTGTAATTATTGAAGGAAACAAGTTTAGTCTTGGAAGCATTGAATGTGACCATCCATTTAGCCATAACTATTGGTGATTGAGAAGGTTTCTTGTAATTATTGAAGGAAACAAGTTTAGTCTTGGCAGCATTGAATGCGACCATCCATTTAGCCATAGCTATTGGTGATTGAGAAGGTTTCTTGTAATTATTGAAGGAAACAAGTTTAGTCTTGGCAGCATTGAATGTGATCACCCATTTAGCCATAGCTATTGGTGATTGAGAAGGTTTCTTGTAATTATTGAAGGAAACAAGTTTAGTCTTGGCAGCATTGAATGTGACCATCCATTTAGCCATAGCTATTGGTGATTGAGAAGGTTTCTTGTAATTATTGAAGGAAACAAGTTTAGTCTTGGCAGCATTGAATGTGACCATCCATTTAGCCATAGCTATTGGTGATTGAGAAGGTTTCTTGTAATTATTGAAGGAAACAAGTTTAGTCTTGGCAGCATTGAATGTGATCACCCATTTAGCCATAGCTATTGGTGATTGAGAAGGTTTCTTGTAATTATTGAAGGAAACAAGTTTAGTCTTGGCAGCATTGAATGTGACCATCCATTTAGCCATAGCTATTGGTGATTGAGAAGGTTTCTTGTAATTATTGAAGGAAACAAGTTTAGTCTTGGCAGCATTGAATGTGACCATCCATTTAGCCATAGCTATTGGTGATTGAGAAGGTTTCTTGTAATTATTGAAGGAAACAAGTTTAGTCTTGGCAGCATTGAATGCGACCATCCATTTAGCCATAGCTATTGGTGATTGAGAAGGTTTCTTGTAATTATTGAAGGAAACAAGTTTAGTCTTGGCAGCATTGAATGTGACCATCCATTTAGCCATAGCTATTGGTGATTGAGAAGGTTTCTTGTAATTATTGAAGGAAACAAGTTTAGTCTTGGCAGCATTGAATGCGACCATCCATTTAGCCATAGCTATTGGTGATTGAGAAGGTTTCTTGTAATTATTGAAGGAAACAAGTTTAGTCTTGGCAGCATTGAATGTGACCATCCATTTAGCCATAGCTATTGGTGATTGAGAAGGTTTCTTGTAATTATTGAAGGAAACAAGTTTAGTCTTGGCAGCATTGAATGCGACCATCCATTTAGCCATAGCTATTGGTGATTGAGAAGGTTTCTTGTAATTATTGAAGGAAACAAGTTTAGTCTTGGCAGCATTGAATGTGACCATCCATTTAGCCATAGCTATTGGTGATTGAGAAGGTTTCTTGTAATTATTGAAGGAAACAAGTTTAGTCTTGGCAGCATTGAATGCGACCATCCATTTAGCCATAGCTATTGGTGATTGAGAAGGTTTCTTGTAATTATTGAAGGAAACAAGTTTAGTCTTGGCAGCATTGAATGCGACCATCCATTTAGCCATAGCTATTGGTGATTGAGAAGGTTTCTTGTAATTATTGAAGGAAACAAGTTTAGTCTTGGCAGCATTGAATGCGACCATCCATTTAGCCATAGCTATTGGTGATTGAGAAGGTTTCTTGTAATTATTGAAGGAAACAAGTTTAGTCTTGGCAGCATTGAATGTGATCACCCATTTAGCCATAGCTATTGGTGATTGAGAAGGTTTCTTGTAATTATTGAAGGAAACAAGTTTAGTCTTGGCAGCATTGAATGTGACCATCCATTTAGCCATAGCTATTGGTGATTGAGAAGGTTTCTTGTAATTATTGAAGGAAACAAGTTTAGTCTTGGCAGCATTGAATGTGACCATCCATTTAGCCATAGCTATTGGTGATTGAGAAGGTTTCTTGTAATTATTGAAGGAAACAAGTTTAGTCTTGGCAGCATTGAATGTGATCACCCATTTAGCCATAGCTATTGGTGATTGAGAAGGTTTCTTGTAATTATTGAAGGAAAGAAGTTTAGTCTTGGCAGCATTGAATGTGACCATCCATTTAGCCATAGCTATTGGTGATTGAGAAGGTTTCTTGTAATTATTGAAGGAAACAAGTTTAGTCTTGGCAGCATTGAATGTGACCATCCATTTAGCCATAGCTATTGGTGATTGAGAAGGTTTCTTGTAATTATTGAAGGAAACAAGTTTAGTCTTGGCAGCATTGAATGCGACCATCCATTTAGCCATAGCTATTGGTGATTGAGAAGGTTTCTTGTAATTATTGAAGGAAACAAGTTTAGTCTTGGCAGCATTGAATGTGACCATCCATTTAGCCATAGCTATTGGTGATTGAGAAGGTTTCTTGTAATTATTGAAGGAAACAAGTTTAGTCTTGGCAGCATTGAATGTGACCATCCATTTAGCCATAGCTATTGGTGATTGAGAAGGTTTCTTGTAATTATTGAAGGAAACAAGTTTAGTCTTGGCAGCATTGAATGTGACCATCCATTTAGCCATAGCTATTGGTGATTGAGAAGGTTTCTTGTAATTATTGAAGGAAACAAGTTTAGTCTTGGCAGCATTGAATGCGACCATCCATTTAGCCATAGCTATTGGTGATTGAGAAGGTTTCTTGTAATTATTGAAGGAAACAAGTTTAGTCTTGGCAGCATTGAATGTGACCATCCATTTAGCCATAGCTATTGGTGATTGAGAAGGTTTCTTGTAATTATTGAAGGAAACAAGTTTAGTCTTGGCAGCATTGAATGCGACCATCCATTTAGCCATAGCTATTGGTGATTGAGAAGGTTTCTTGTAATTATTGAAGGAAACAAGTTTAGTCTTGGCAGCATTGAATGCGACCATCCATTTAGCCATAGCTATTGGTGATTGAGAAGGTTTCTTGTAATTATTGAAGGAAACAAGTTTAGTCTTGGCAGCATTGAATGCGACCATCCATTTAGCCATAGCTATTGGTGATTGAGAAGGTTTCTTGTAATTATTGAAGGAAACAAGTTTAGTCTTGGCAGCATTGAATGTGATCACCCATTTAGCCATAGCTATTGGTGATTGAGAAGGTTTCTTGTAATTATTGAAGGAAACAAGTTTAGTCTTGGCAGCATTGAATGTGACCATCCATTTAGCCATAGCTATTGGTGATTGAGAAGGTTTCTTGTAATTATTGAAGGAAACAAGTTTAGTCTTGGCAGCATTGAATGTGACCATCCATTTAGCCATAGCTATTGGTGATTGAGAAGGTTTCTTGTAATTATTGAAGGAAACAAGTTTAGTCTTGGCAGCATTGAATGTGATCACCCATTTAGCCATAGCTATTGGTGATTGAGAAGGTTTCTTGTAATTATTGAAGGAAAGAAGTTTAGTCTTGGCAGCATTGAATGTGACCATCCATTTAGCCATAGCTATTGGTGATTGAGAAGGTTTCTTGTAATTATTGAAGGAAACAAGTTTAGTCTTGGCAGCATTGAATGTGACCATCCATTTAGCCATAGCTATTGGTGATTGAGAAGGTTTCTTGTAATTATTGAAGGAAACAAGTTTAGTCTTGGCAGCATTGAATGTGACCATCCATTTAGCCATAGCTATTGGTGATTGAGAAGGTTTCTTGTAATTATTGAAGGAAATAAGTTTAGTCTTGGCAGCATTGAATGTGATCACCCATTTTTGTCCCCATTATACTACAGATTGGAGGTCTTCCTCTAATGTTTTTGCCATTTCTTTAGATATGTGTTCATTTGTTTTCCTGTCATGCTTGTTATAAAGCATCGTGTCATCAGCAAATATACCCATCTCAGAAACAATTTTATCAGAGAAGTCGTTTATGAATATCAGGAATAATAAAGGTCCTAGGATAGACCCCTGAGGTACACCCTAATTTATGTAATATTGTTTAGATGTACAACTGTCGAGGACAAGCTGGATTCTTCTTTTTTTAATAAGGATTGTATTATGTTAAGGATTAGTCCAGTGATACTGTATGATCTGATTTTCCTGAGAAGACCATCGTGCCATACTCTGTTAAAAGCCTTAGATATATCTAGGTCCACCGGTCTACTCTCCCCTGCTTTGTCCAGTGTCTGGTATATATGTTCAGAGATTACAGTTTGGATATCTGCTGTAGAATGGGCTTGCCTAAAGCCATGTTGTTAGTCGATCAGAAGTTTAGCAGCTGTAAGGTGATGGACAAGAGCTTGGTTAATTATGGACAAATATTTTGGCGAGAACCGAGAGGAAGCTAATAGGGCGAAAATTAATTGGATCAGTTCTTTCACCAGAATTCTTGTAAACTGCTACCACAGTCAGGAAAGCAAGATTCGTTAAGGCATTTGTTGTTACCTAAATACAGTAGTTTAACATGTATAATTTTCAAATTTATCATAAAAAGCAACACTATATTGATTATTACATTCCATCCAATATATGATAGTGATTATATATAATATATATATATATAGAGAGAGAGAGTAATCCACATACAGTACTGTTTCGCTGTTTCACATATCATCAGTGCAGCTAGACAAGCAACTACCTCAAACCAGTATCGAAACCCGATCGCTCCAATGACAGTCGGAGCTTCTAACCATTGCGCTTTGCGGTTGCTACTATGCGGGCTTTGAATTAACAATGTTTTGACATTGTTCAAAGTACCTAAGCTCAATTTGTTTACACAAAGAGCATCACTTCATACGCTAATGGTAATTTGTATATCACTTCCCAAATGCTCAACCTAAGATAGGGGGAGCATATATATATATATATATATATATATATATATATATATATATATTTTAAAGACACATGTTTCGTCATCTACGACTCATCAGATTGAACCATTAAGTGGATAATTATATTTTAAAAACAATATATATACCGCTCCCGATGTGAGGGTTCCAAATTGGTTAAAGGGAAAATTATTTCCAACTCGCATTTAGGTAAAAATGCACTTTCGTAAATAATTGATTCATTCAAAACGTATCACAAAAAGAAAAACAAATAACATCTCTCTCTCTCTCTCTCTCTCTCTCTCTCTCTATATATATATATATATATATATATATATATATATATATATATATATATATTTGTAATCACCGACATACAGTCCTGTTTCGTTGTATCACAACTCATCAGTGGCGCTAGACTAGCATCTCTCCCAAGCCAAACATTGAACCTAGAACCGTCGTGTTGATAGTCGGAAGTTCTCCCACTCGACCATAACTCGTCGGAAGGTCTGTTTAAATAGACATTATGCCGACTATATATATATATATACATATATATATATATATATATATATATATATATATATATTTATATAGTCATCCACATACAGTACTGTTTCGCTGTTTCACAGCTCATCAGTGCAGCTAGACAAGCAACTACCTCAAGCCAGGATCGAAACCCGACCGCCCAAACGACAGTGGAAGCTTCTAAGCGTTGCTATGTGGTCAGTGAATTAACAATGTTTTGACATTGTCCAAATACCTAAGCTCAATTTGTTTACACAAAGAACATCATTTCATGCGCTAATGGTAATTTGCATATCACTTCCTAATATGCTCAACCCAAGATAGGATATATATATATATATATATATATATATATATACATATATATATATATAAATATATATATATATATATATATATATAAATATATATGTATATATATATGTATATATATATATATATATATATATATATATATATGTATATATATATATATATATATATATATATATATATATATATATATATAGGTGTGGTACTATCAGTTAGAATCGAAAATAAAACATTTAACTATCCAGTCCTACTCATTACAATCTAAGTAACAATCAAAGAGATATCAAAACTTTAAAAATATGATGACATTAACCTATAAATATATATATATATCTGTGCATGCGCAGTGAAGCACTTAAAGTCGAATTACGCCTGGCAACTTCTACTTTTATTAATTAGCATCTATTTTTATCGACTAAAATCCAAATCGAATGTGTGTGTGTGTGTGTGTGTGTGTGCGCGTGCGTGCGTGCGTGCGTGCGTGCGCTGGACATTTCATAATGCAATTCTTCAGAATTTCAAAGATTGTGCCCAGAAACATCAATCAGTCAAAAGAGACAAAAAAAAAAAAAAAAGAACAACAAATACTTAAATTGAAATAGGATGAATAAAATACTTTTTCAGTAGGGAAGGTGAGTTTACTTAATCCTGGTGAGACGCCACCTTTTTTTAGGAGCAGAACTAAGAAAAAATATGTATAAATTACTGAAGAACCCTGTCAAAATAGCCAATAGTTAAGTATGTAGTATTAAAAACAATTATATATATATATATATATATATATATATATATATATATATGAGATGGAAGGACATAACGAACAGACATCTTAAGCGCCGTATGACGAGTTTAACTTTTCTACAGCATTATTGCCAATCTGTTCTGCTGAAAGTTCCACGAATGACTATCTCTAAAGAAAAACTGGCGGTTTCAACTTTTAAAAAAATATCATATCCTATTATTAAACATGCGCCTAGATTAGGTTTCCACGCGGAACTGATTCTAAAACCTTAATTTCCTGTCAATTCGAAATCTGCAATGTCATTACTTTCCTTTCATATCCCTTTGCTGTGGAACCTATTAAACCTCGTACGTTTTGATAGATTAAATCACCGATAGATATGGCCTAAGAACCAGTTTGTTTTGCAGATTTCGTTTCATTATGGCATGCATCGTTTGCCCGGCACCCGATGCATGCTGACACTTGTAAACATCCATAATGTAGAACACACACACACACACACACACACACACACACACACACACACACACACACACATACATGCATATATATACTAGATTGCCACCCGCCGTTGCCCGGTGGTACAATACGCTTAAACATTATATTTGAATTTATGTAGATCGCGTATGTATCATTATAAAATACATCCTAAATAATAGATATTATGAGAAATAATGTACCCAGTGGACTAACTCGCAAAAGATATAAATAAATAAAATAACTAATAATGATAATGTCGTTCATAAAATATCGTCTGTGTTTGTTTATGATATCAAATCAGCTGATATTTAGGCTTGACGATGAATGCCTAGAAAAAGGCACTTCTGATTTATGTTTAGTTGTTAAAGATGCAAAGAAAAAAAAATGAGTTGCGGTATTTTAAATGTTACCTCTCCTTTTATCGTAAATTGAACTCATTAATAAGAATAAATTTAAATAAAATGGGCTTGAACAAGGGGTCATTAAATCTGTAGCTGAATGCTCAACCACTGAGTTATATCTCCAGATGACCATAAATAAATAAGCAGAAATAAATAATAAGAAGAAATGATTGCTGAAATTGTATTATTTCCCTTGACTGGTGTAACGTAAAATATTTCCCTATAAAAGTTCTTCTTTTATCTATAAGAGAGAAGGACTATTTTTAAGAGTGTTTGTTTTCGATTTTTGATACTTATCGGGTGAATTTCTGTACAAAACATACCTTAGAACACTGCCAGACATATAAATTATCTTTGTGTGAAATTTGCAAAAGATAGGCTCAGCTGTTTGGAAACCTATTTGGAAGGAACTAATACACACAGTGACTTTATATATATATATATATATATATATATATATATATATATATATATATATATATATATATATATATATATATATATACTAGCAAAAGTACCCGTCGTTGACTGGGTTCAAAAACAGCCTACAGAAAATAGACTCTGATTTATGAAAGTATGATAGGTTATGAAGAGGAAGGGTTGTAAAGAGATAGCTTCGAATTTGGGGGGTATCAAAACCAAAGCAAAATATGATGAAAGTAAAAATAAAACAGATAAACCCCATAATTTATTATATCATACATGTTCACACTGAAACACTTATCACAATATTCTGTGGATCTATATTAAAAAACCTTGTTAAACTTTGTGACATATTTCCATTCTATGGAGGTAAGCCGCGAACAAACACCCCATAATTATATTATACCATATTTCTTCAAACTGAAACATAATTATCAAAGTATACTTACGCAGATAAATATGAAAAGTCTTTATTAAAGTTTGTGCCTATTTCCATTCTATGGAGGCCAGGCGCGAACGCAGACCCCACAATTTTATTATACCATCCCTATTTAAGTTAAAACATACTTATCAAAGTATTCTTATGTACATCTATATCAAAAACACTTTTTGAACCCAGTCAACGACGGGTACTTTTGCTAGTTATATATATATATATATATATATATATAATACGTCGTTAAATTATTTCTGTATAAACACGACTTAAAACTAATTTTGTCCATTGAAAAAGTATTAATGACGCACTACAAACATTCATTATTTTACAATTATTTCTGCAAATCTGAATATAAACGAAATATTTCACCTAATAACGCTATATATATATATATATATATATATATATATATATATATATATATATATATATATATATGCATGTGTGTGTGTAATATTTTATTTCGTACACAGACTAAAAGAAGGAAGGATCTATTCCAAATTAACGGCAGTCTGTTCAATTGAGAAACCCGACGAACAGCGAACACGTTTCTTTCTAACACGTATTTATAATAGATTGATAAGACTGACCAAACTCAACGCGAACCGTGATAGAAAGATTATTTTCCTCGTTGTGCTGCCATTAATTTTCCTTAAAGTTGAAGTTATTCTCCATCTATTTCGTCGTCTCCCCAATCACGACGACATAACGATGTGGTACACACGTTGCAAATGACGAATGCGATGTCTTTTGTCATAAACATTCATTATTTTAGTCACTTTTAGTCGCCAAATGTAACATTAGACGAATTTCACTTTCCTTACCAACAACTAAGTTTAAAGCATAGTCTGAATATTGTTTTGTTATGAAATCAGATAGAAACACAACCGTCGCTAAACGAATCTTTCATAATCTGGGAATAAAATCAAGTTATATGAATTAGAAGCATTCAATAATTAAGATCTCTATATCATTTTCGTTGTTAGCAACGTTATATCTACACTAGGCGTTGAATTCGTAATAATATAAATGGTTGCACCATTTTACGCGCAAATGAAAACCGTTGAATATCAAATTTTCACAGATTAATGTTAAAACATTGAATTTCAACTAAAAATTAACAAAAAGACAATTTTAAATTAGAAAATTATTGAACTTACAGATAACGTCCACCATCTCCAGCAAAAATGTTAGCCGTTTGAGCGTTTATCTTTAAAAATAACTTTATTTTTATTTGAAAGAATTTGTTAACCTTGCTTGGTATTGTAATTCTGAATCAGCTGTTCAAAGTAAAAAGTTATTCAATTATTAAATGCCAACAGTAATTATTGTTTATTGGGACGAACATTGAGGAAAGGGCTCAATATGAAATTTATGAAAATACACGACAAATTGAAATTAAAGTTTTGACGGTGGTAGTTTCACACTAATATTTGAAAACCACATGCCCTACGATATTTAAAGATCGTTGCCAATCTTATAGACCTTACATATCTTGTTCTTTATACACGGCCAGATTTAACTAGCCCTCATTACACGGTGAGCCACAGCTATCTCCTGATAAACGGCCAGCCACAAATAGTTCTCAACACACTTCCAGACACACATAGTCCTCACATAACGGCTAGACGCAGCTAGCCCTCACTACATGCCCAAACACAGATAGCCCTAACTGCGGCGCCAGATACTGTTAAATCTAACAACACGGTCAGATATAGATATCCCTCACTACCCATCTAGACACCATTAGCCCTCACAACACGTCCAGGCACAGATAACACTTACTACATGGCACAACACCACGATAAATTTGTGACGGAAACGGTTACCATATTCTTTTAAAGCACACCGAAACTACAAAAAGACAAAAAAATGTTCTATACGAATGTGAGACGAACCTTAAAGTAAAATAATACCGATTTTTCTTTATTTTTTAATTTCCTCGTGTCTTTATTGAAAGATGAAAACAGAAAAAGAAATCGAAAAAACCTGTTAGCCAATAAACACTAAAATGCCTCCTCTCTCAGGTAGCCAAAACGTGGGTACTCACTTTAAGTTAAATTTACATGGAAAAGTGATCACCCGCTTTTTGAAAAAGTAATTTCTTCATATCATGAAAACTATTTTTTTGTGACGGAAACGATTTTCAGATTCGTTTTTAGCACACCGAAATCTACAAAAAAATATTTTGTCATATACGACGTGAGACGGGCCTTAATGTAAAATTTTACCAAACAATTTTTGTTTTTTAAATAGGAAACAGATGTGTGAAGATATTTTTTTAATGAATTTGATATTGCTTGAAATTTTACGGTAATTGTCTAATTAAAAAAGTCAGTTTAAAAATAATTCAAAGTTTAAAGCATAGTCTGAATATATTAATTAAAAAAGTCAGTTTAAAAATAATTCAAAGTTTAAAGCATAGTCTGAATATATTAATTAAAAAAGTCAATTTAAAAATAATTCAAAGTTAAAAGCATAGTCTGAATATATTAATTAAAAAAGTCAGTTTAAAAATAATTCAAAGTTTAAAGCATAGTCTGAATATATTAATTAAAAAAGTCAGTTTAAAAATAATTCAAAGTTTAAAGCATAGTCTGAATATATTAATTAAAAAAGTCAGTTTAAAAATAATTCAAAGTTTAAAGCATAGTCTGAATATATTAATTAAAAAAGTCAATTTAAAAATAATTCAAAGTTTAAAGCATAGTCTGAATATATTAATTAAAAAAGTCAGTTTAAAAATAATTCAAAGTTTAAAGCATAGTCTGAATATATTAATTAAAAAAGTCAGTTTAAAAATAATTCAAAGTTTAAAGCATAGTCTGAATATATTAATTAAAAAAGTCAATTTAAAAATAATTCAAAGTTTAAAGCATAGTCTGAATATATTAATTAAAAAAGTCAGTTTAAAAATAATTCAAAGTTTAAAGCATAGTCTGAATATATTAATTAAAAAAGTCAGTTTAAAAATAATTCAAAGTTTAAAGCATAGTCTGAATATATTAATTAAAAAAGTCAATTTAAAAATAATTCAAAGTTTAAAGCATAGTCTGAATATATTAATTAAAAAAGTCAGTTTAAAAATAATTCAAAGTTTAAAGCATAGTCTGAATATATTAATTAAAAAAGTCAGTTTAAAAATAATTCAAAGTTTAAAGCATAGTCTGAATATATTAATTAAAAAAGTCAGTTTAAAAATAATTCAAAGTTTAAAGCATAGTCTGAATATATTAATTAAAAATGTCAGTTTAAAAATAATTCAAAGTTTAAAGCATAGTCTGAATATATTAATTAAAAAAGTCAATTTAAAAATAATTCAAAGTTTAAAGCATAGTCTGAATATATTAATTAAAAAAGTCAGTTTAAAAATAATTCAAAGTTTAAAGCATAGTCTGAATATATTAATTAAAAAAGTCAGTTTAAAAATAATTCAAAGTTTAAAGCATAGTCTGAATATATTAATTAAAAAAGTCAGTTTAAAAATAATTCAAAGTTTAAAGCATAGTCTGAATATATTAATTAAAAAAGTCAGTTTAAAAATAATTCAAAGTTTAAAGCATAGTCTGAATATATTAATTAAAAAAGTCAGTTTAAAAATAATTCAAAGTTTAAAGCATAGTCTGAATATATTAATTAAAAAAGTCAATTTAAAAATAATTCAAAGTTTAAAGCATAGTCTGAATATATTAATTAAAAAAGTCAGTTTAAAAATAATTCAAAGTTTAAAGCATAGTCTGAATATATTAATTAAAAAAGTCAGTTTAAAAATAATTCAAAGTTTAAAGCATAGTCTGAATATATTAATTAAAAAAGTCAGTTTAAAAATAATTCAAAGTTTAAAGCATAGTCTGAATATATTAATTAAAAAAGTCAGTTTAAAAATAATTCAAAGTTTAAAGCATAGTCTGAATATATTAATTAAAAAAGTCAGTTTAAAAATAATTCAAAGGTGTGAAAAATATTAAATACAAGAGAAGTTCAAAATTAAAAATAATATTTCTTGTGTGCGTGTATGTGTGTTGCCATAGCAACATAGCGGTTTCATGCATGCGCGTATATGTGCGTGCGGGTGTTTTTTTTTGTTTTTTTTTTACAAGGTGGTCAGCAATTATCAAGGCCCGGAAGCCACTCAGGGATAAGAGTTATTGCATGTACAGTACGTTAGGGTATAGATTTAATAAAGTGTCTACTTAAGGGAGCGGTTCATAAGGAATTTGTTTACGTTGGACTTGAAGACATCCAGGTTGTAGTAAGGTGGGAAATAGGCAGACAGAACAGAGTTCCACAGGCGTGCAGTTTTAAGAAATAAGCTTTGTTCATGGAATCTACGTTTTGATTTAAGCACAGATAAAGAGTGGGGAAAATTTTTGAGAGTGGTTTCAGCTAGACGGGTGTTTTCGTAAAAGATTGGCAAGGGGCGACCAGAGATTGGAGCTCAGACGAGCACCTGCCATGGAAATAACGATAAAACAAAGATAGGTTCGCAACGTCTCTTCTGTGGGAGAGAGGTTGCAGGGAAGAGGAAAGGGCATCCCCCATTAAACCACAAAGTCTATTTTGTACTCTGTCAAGGCAGGATAGGCTGTTTTTAGAAGCTCCTTCCCAGATATGGCAACAGTATTCTATCCTTGGATGTACTTGGCTTTTATATAGATAGAGAATTGCATCAATAGTGAGAACTCTTCTGGAGCATGTTCCATTTCAGATTACGAGTGAAGGGCAAGCCCAGAAGCTTGTCAAAACATGGGGCTTCTCCTAGACGAGAGCCATTCATTTCAGTTGATGCCAGATGGGGATCAGAGCGTTGATAATGATAGGAGCTCGGTTTTAGATGCATTAAAGGTAACCAGCCACGTCTTCCCCCACTGAACCACTCGCTCAAGATCAGAGGAGAGAGAATCAGAGAGAACTTTGTCATTTGATGTGTTGCCGTAGATGGTCGTGTCATCAGCATAGATGTCAACGAATGATTTAAGTATGTTTAGGGAGATCATTGATGTAGATCAGGAAGAGAGTAGGGCCCAGGATACACCTCTGAGAGACTCCAGCATTAATACTACAGGCCTCTGATTTTTGTCAATCGACCACTACTCTTATGAGTCTATCAGAGAGAAATGATTTAATGATTGAGAAAACATTTCCAGTTATACCGTAGCTGGAAATCTTGTGAAGTAGACCCTTATACCATACCTTGTCGAAGGCCTTTGATATGTCAAGAGCAATTGCCCTAGAAAGGAAGCCTTTGTCGAGAGATTCGCTAATCCTATGAGATATAACCGTTAGCACATCTGCAGTAGACCTTGCAGAATGGAAACCATATTGCGTGTCACTAAGAAGATTATTTCTGTTGAGGTGGTTGACAATTTCTCTATTTAATATGGATTCCAGCAACTTACTCATAACACACAGGAGACTTATTGGTCTGTACTGAGAGGAAGATGACTTATCACCTGAATTCTTAATTGCAGGGCATACTGATGAGGTTTTCCAGGGTGTTGGAAAGCACCTCTCCTTAAGGCAACGCTTAAACAGTTCTGTAAGTATGGGAGCAAGTTCTGGTTGAAGCTTTTTTAACACTATGATTAGGATGCCGTTAGGGCCAGTTGCTTTACTGGAATCAAGGTTCTTGATTAGCTTGACGACCTCATGCACAGATATTTGTAGGTTACCTAGCGTGTTTTGTATTATAGGAGGAAATATGGGGAGTTGATGGCCTTCGTTGCATAGGGTAGAATTAGCTGTAAAGTTCTTTGCAAATAGTTTGGCCTTGTCTGATGCTGGCGAGATGACCTCTGGTCCATTGATAATGGTTGAGATATAATGCACACTTCTGTTCAGCATCCTATTTGTTATTTGCCAAAACTCGTGGGAACCAAGCCGCTGATCAGCTACTTTGGATTTAACGGACTGAGCATGTAGCTCTCTTGCATTTTTTTATTACCCTTTTACAGTGGTTGCTGGCGTTCCTGAAAGCAGCTTTAGTTTCAGTGCATCTATTACGTTGGTAACTATGGAAAAAGTGATTTCTGTGCGCAATGGCAGCAGCACATTCTGGGGAGAACCATGGCTGGCTTTTAGGTTTTGTTGGAATTTTTTAGATGCGATGAATCGGTCTATGCCTACAATTAACCATTCGGTCAGGTCTGATACTATAGAGGACACATCCTTTTTAAACATGGAATTGAGAGGTAGATCAGATATGAATGTACGGAAGCTATCCCAGTCAGCCATGGATTATCGGTATACAGTACGGTGGAGGGGTACGCCTGGAGACTTATTACATTTCATTTTTATCTTAACTGATACGACAGAGTGGTCGGAGGATCCTAGAGGAGAAAGAACGGAACATGAAAATAGCTCAGGGGAAGTTGTGAGAAAAAGGTCTAGAAGGCTTGCATACTGACCTGTAGTATCTGGCACACAGGTAGGCTCGCAAACAATCTGAGTGAGGTCATAAGCAATGGCAATATCATGACAGAACCTCCCCTCATCATCAGTCTTATTTCAGTGGGTCAACCATTCCACGTTATGGATGTTGAAGTCACCACAGATGTGAATATTAGCCGAGGGATGAGCAGACAGGATGTGGCCTATTTTCTCAGATATACTCTTAAAGATAGTAACTCTGCTGTTATGGGGCCGATAGAGGGCAAATATAAATGCAGTGGTCAAAGCAAGTGCAACCCAGAAGCACATATAAGGTAAATTAAGATCTTCTCTAGAGATATCCCTGCCAGACGGGAAGCCATCTTTTATGTAGGCACATATTCCATGCCCATGGCGATCTTGGGGGTCAGATTTAGATGCTAAGTTAGAGTATCCGTTAATTATGAACTCATCTAGGGAAGTGGTCGGCCTTATTCCAGTTTTGCTTAGAAAGAATATGTCTGGTTTTGTCTCCTGTAATTGGGGTTCAACCTCTGGAAGGTTGGAATGTAGACTCCTGATGTTGGAGAATCAGAAATGGTAGTAGGGGTCTACATTGGAAGATTGGGTTCTAGGCTTATTCAAGTTTTTTTTTTCTGGAGATATTTCATGTTGAGGTTTTGGGATTTGTGGAACAGGTCGGCATACTTAGTTAGAGCAGGATAGAAGGAAAATAAGAGGGAAAAGGACAGGAATTTTTGTATGTAGCACATGATAAGGTAAAGCCGTAACAATTACCCACTAGTATGGCATCGAGAGGCCCCATCAGAGACTACTGCATGGTCCAGAATCCATTCACCAAATAGCAATACAGCAGCCCAGTACTTTGTACCTGCTGATAGGACAGCCTCCTTAGTGGTTAATCCAAGGTTCGGGTCCCTGACTATCAGGCGGATAACGTTAGCCCAGACGAAACGTTTACCTCCAGCACCCTTACTAGTGACATGGCCACAAGGATAGACATAGAGACAGAAAAATTTCCGACATACCAGACTACTGTTCACCAAGTACTACCGACCTGGAAAGCAGCTTTTTCTTCACCCTTTGTCAGAAAAATCACTCATTTGAATGAGGACCTAGGGACAAAAAAGGAGAAGCAAGAGTTACTAGAGCTGCTGATAACACATACACTGCATTATCTACTCTTCATTAAAAAAAATGAATATGTACGAGGGACATATTAATATCTACTTAGTATAAGTCCGGTGCTCAATTATCAATTCAGGACGCTGTTTGAAGATAATCTCCCCTCCCATATTAATGTGGGGATGTTTTTGGCGTCATCTATTTCGAGTTTGAACCATTCGAGCTTCACCTTATAATTAAAATCCAATACTGAAATTTTATCAATTTGTGAAGTCGGCTTAATTTTGTATTAATTTACATCTGAGTTTAGATTATAGTTCAAGCTTTTAATTTGGAAGGTTCTCATTTTCATGGGTGACTTTTTTTTCTTTTCGTTTTACATGTAACAAGACAATATTAGTTAATAGCATATTTGACAAAAAAGATTTCAGAACAAAAAAGAAAAAAGCAAGACAAGATAGGTAAAATTAAGTTATGGGGTTTTAAGTCAAAGCTGCAATAAGAAAACAGTTAGTGGTTTGTTACTACCAGACGTAAAATTTGGATGTAAATGGCAATTTTCGTATATACAATGTCTTTTGGGAGTAGTTTTGTATAATTATATTTTTATAAATGTTCACTTAGAAAAAAATTGATACCGCCCCAAAATTAACAATAAATTATTGTCTTTCATTTGATGCTGAAATGAAGACGATTGGAATCATCGTTTATGAAAAGTTTTGATTATTAGATTAGCCAATCAAAACTATTCCTAGTCTCCACACACATTTTTGCTTATATATATATATATATATATATATATATATATATATATATATATATATATATATACGGCATAATCGCATTGACACTGAAGTAAAGGAACATTGAGCCTGGTTAGTACCAGATGGGCGACCATTTGGAAATTCTAAGCACTGTATGTGCTCTCCACTTATCTTGGCATTTGTTTCCAGTCGTCTTGTACATACACTTCACTTGCCACTGGCATTTTACAATGTCGATTCGGGAGATGTGTAGTTGGAGATTGCGCACCTCCTGCTACAAAAATTTCACGCACAGGCACCCCTTCCTGGGTATCCATAGTTTGTTAAACACTGAAGGAGCCCCTGTATATTTTAATCATACAACATGGAGAAGCATGTGCGATACCCTTCCCTCATCAGCCGCCAACCAGGATAACATAGTCTTGGTAACTCAAGGTGGTATTGTCACTCCTGATGCTACCAAGCAGCTTTTGTCACCGGGCAGGGTATTACAAATATAAAAAACAGACTACCCAGGAGAAATTATAACGTTCGCTCATACTGAAGTCTTTTTGCTCTCGACCAAATCCAGCTTGACGCTGTTCTTCAGACGATCAAAGACAACTTTGAAAATGTGGCCCATTGGATCTCGATACCTCGTTGTCAATCGGTCAAGGGGATTGAATAACTATGTTTAAGGCTTTTAACTGGAATCTCCGCCAATATTGAAATTGATTTCCCTGGCAGATCCTTTGACTAAGGAAGGCTTCAACATTTCTTTGGTTTAACCTTCATTCTTGCCCATGTGAAAAGGCCATAGAATTTTTGCATCGACATCACTTTTGTATGAGACAAGAATGGTGATGTCATCCATAAAATCTCTAAAAGGAGGAATAATCAACTGCTCAGTACTCGTTACTCCTCTTGACATGTTTGCTGCACCACACAATATTATTTCCATGGCTAAGAGGAAAAGAAGTGGGGAAATCACACAACCCATCATAATGCTGATCTCAAGGGCCTGCCACTTTGTGGTATAATTTTTTTATAGTGAACTTTATAAAAATTAAAATAGTTCATTATGATTTCACCAACCTTGCTAGGGAAATTAAAAAAGTCAAAAGCCATTCGGATTAAGTGGTGTGGAACTGAACTATATGTATTTGCAAGATCCAGCCATATCACATGTAATTCCGTTATATTTTTTGGGCTGATAGTATCGAGTTTTATATGATCTGTGAATGCTTCAGACATCCGGGGAAGCCAGGTATCCCAGCCTTCTGAACAGATGTATTTATATATTGCTCATCAGGAAGGTTGTTTTCGGTGTCTCTCCTTCTACGACGAGCACAAATTCCGGAAAATATTTTTCCCTTTACATTTAGGAGGGATATGGAGCGAAAATGTGTGATATTTTTCGATTGCATTTCCTTTGGTATCCAAATGCCATCAGCTAGATACCATACCTGTGGTACAATACTCTGCCTCCAAACCTACTGAAAGAGGACAGTGAGTCTCTCGAGAACACGTGGGGAGTTTTTATATAACTTGTATGATATCCCATTCATGCCTGGATCGCTACCAGCACAGGCTTTATGCACAAAATCTCGGACTTCATTCCGTTTTATTCTGCTATCATTGAACATTACCATCGGATCTTTCAGTTTTGGTAAGTCTTTTAGAGGAGGTATTGGGATAGCACTCATTTCATCTGAATACGTCATTTTCAAGCAACTCTCGAGTCCCTTCCTCTATATATAAAGCTGACCACTTTTTGATTTCAGAAAAAGTTTCTTTGCAAAAGCAAAAGATTAGTGTGGAATAATTTACGCGCCAGGGGCTTTTTCATTCAATGTTTTATTTGGTTTTCAGCTCTGGAGATCACCAGAATTCTTTTTTGAAGATCATCTATGATATCCAACCTTTCATGATTTGTGCCATCTTGTAATCAAGGCCTTAGCATTCTCTGTTGCAGTCTTTACTTTCCTTTCTGCAACTGTCGCTTATTTGGTCGATCTCCTTTTTTTTTATCTTTATGTGTTATGGTACCAAACCACTCCATTCAAACGTAATATATAATCCTAGTGAAAGATGTCATTTATTGGTCAATGGGACCCTTAAGCAAAAATAAAAAAGAGCTCCTGATCTAGTCTCATTCATGTAGCTGTCTGGTTACCCTTGGGCCGCTGAATTCTTAGCTTACTAGGAAAGTCTCCAGGCTGTTGTCGCTCAGCAATGGGATCCTGAATACCGTGAGGTTGTTCCTAATTCATAAACCCGTCATTCGATTTACATAGGTCAATTACGTCGCTTGCACCAGCGTGTATTGTGCATTCTTCTGCAATCACATGTAGCCAGGTGTGTTTCCATGTCATTTCCATTTGAGCAATTATGATAAGTGATATATTCTTCCTCCTCGCTACAGACATCCTGACGGCATTTTCCTTGTGTTGGCCTATTCATATTATTATTTCCTGTCACTCCATCTTTCTGGAGTGTCACTTTGTCTTTCCAAAGAGCAATCTTTCTTTCCAGAGAGTCTTATTATTATACAAATTTTTATCATACAACATGTGAAAGCATGTGTGATACCTTGCCCTCATCAGCTGCCAACCAGCTTGATAACACAGTTTCAGTAGCTCAAGGCGGTACTTCCACTTCTGTTGTTACCAAGCAGCTTTTGCCACCGGGCAGAGTATTAAAAAAATAAAAATAGATCAACAAGGAGAAATTATAACGTCCACTCATCCTGAAGTCTTTTCACTCTCGACAAAATCCAGCTTGACACATATTGAACTGTTCTTATGACGATCGGAGGCAATTTTCAGATTGTGGCCCATGATTCCTATTGACTGAGTGTCCTAGAAATTCACAACAACCAACCCCAATAGGATTCACATGACATCTCCAACCTTTTTCCATGCAGTTAGCAGCAAGTATCGGTTTTTCTTCTGTTCGTGTGCCTCCTCCTAGTTTTCCTCCCAGGGGATTATCAATTCTATGTAGAAGACATTTTTCTTTGACGGGACTATTTTACAATGTCTGGCTGCTTTTCTGTTTGCATTATGTGGCCAGGAAATTGTAGAGATGTCTTAAGATCCACAGAAAATTTCCAGTCATTGACTCCACTAAGCAGCTTCACATTAGAAGTTTTTTTCCTTCCTCACAGTGTATTCACCCTCTTTGTGAAACTGTATTATTGGTTTCTCACACATACACACACGGCTTATTCCATGTCAAATCGACAGGGGGTAAAACCATGTCCGACACGGATTTGCTACACTTATAGATCTCCATGAAAGGAATTACATGGCACTTGTTAAACATCTCAAGGTCAAGGGGTTCTTGAGATATGATCTTGACCTTTTACAAAAATGTGAATTTTTATGAAGAAGTGACCAACTTTATAAGACGATATCTCTGTTGTTTATGGGCCTACAAAGTTTATTCATATATCATTTTAAAGTACTTGGATAGATCTATAATTTTATTTGGGAATATTTTTTTCAAGGTCAAATTAAACAAGTTGACATTGACCTTAACTTTTACCTGAATTATCTCAAAAACCGTTCTTTAAATTTCTTTTAAATTTTGACAAAAAACTTGTCTATCTTATCACAGTATATATTCCAAATTTCGTGATGGGCCTTTCACTAGAACTATCGTTACAAGCGTTTTAAAGAAGTGGGCAAATTCAAAATGGCGGAACCTAATACCTGCGGCTTCATATAAAACATTTTGATATTTCCCAATATGGTCATGTTTGATATCTTTGCAAAGCTATTTTGATGCTGATTTATATTTACATAAAGACCATTGTCAAAAAGTAAAAAAAAAAAAAATTGTTGATGAAACTGAATTTTCTTCATTTGTTTTATTTTTTGTTATTGTTTTTTAATGCAACACAGATTTTGTTATGGAAAATAGGGATATAATTAGTGCTGAAGCAGTTAATCAGAATCTAGAACATCTAAAACGTTTTTAGGTATCAGAATAAGAAAACTTGACAAACCAATGAAAAGTAGTATTTCAAACTTATGTGACAAAATGATTCCAAAAAATGTTAAACACTTCTTTTGTTTGTATTAGAAGAGAATATGTAGAACATTTATTTTTAAGCTACTAGTGAAAATAAAAGCTAAAAACATAAAAATATGTTGTGGATTTATTTTAGCTATTTGGAAAAATCCATAAAACATGACCTTTTTCCTGCCCAGTCCTTCAGCATTAACAAATCTTACAAGAAAGTGCTAAAAGCTATTAAAATACTTTGGTTTTTCAGTAAGTGAAACTTTTATCACCTCTATGTTAGACATCTTTGAATTTTTGAAGTCACCCTCCCTTTACTTGAGACTACTGCCTGTTATAAAAATAAGGTCTCAATATATGTAGTAGAGGGAATGGTGAAATAAAAATTATTAAAAAATATTATTGAAGTCGTTTTGTCAGTTGAGTTTGACTTGGAACAGATAAGACACGAAAATTCATGCTACAAGATTGACATTTTGCCGGTCGCCCGGTCACCATAAAAATGTAAGTTCTATTTTTATTAATTTTATGTAGAATTTTAGTAGATATTTTTTTATTAAAATGGTGAACCTGTAGGAGCATCACTCCTAATAAAAATATGTTTCTGTTTGGTTTCTTGCTATTTTTCAGTGGATTATTATTGAATGGACACTTATATGCAAGATTATTAAAGAAAAAAGTTAAAAGTTAATATTTCGACATGTGTAAGGGGTGCTCACTTTTTAGTTACGACGTTATAGTAAATCGATGCCCTATTTTGTAAACACGGAAATGAATTTGTTTCTATTGCCTCTTTTTTGTACTTATGTATTTTAGGTATAACGTAATTATTTTGAAAGCCATTCTTTACATGGGGAGGGGAGGGTGTTTTGTAGAGGCCTTTAAAACGTTTGTGAAGAATTTTGTACATAATCCCGTGACGTCAGACTTGTGTTTACTTACGAAATATGTAACGGTAGAAGCGACTTACTGCTTTTTTAAAAAACTTTGTTTACCTTCTTCAAATGGCAACTAATAAATAATCTTTGTTATAATTTTGTTAAGTTTTAAGTTTTACACAGTTTAATGATTAGTAATATTACAGACATTTATATATTAACTATAAAATACGGTTTTACTAAATATTTACGACTGTTCCTTTGGTTAATTATGGATTTCCTTACTTTATTTTGTAAAAAGGGACAAACTAGAAACTGTAGTGATCTTTGAAATAGTTAATTTTTCGCACAATAACATTTTACAATCGTCTTTAATCTGGCGATGAAATGGATGGCAAGAGTCGTGTTTATATTATAACTTAATATTAAAATAAAATTTAAACACAGTTTTTTTTTAATCTATGTTGTAATGGAACATTTTGGAATAATGGAGATTTAATCTTTTAAAATTAACTTTTAGGAAGTTTTTTTTCTTCACAGTTCAACGGGAGAAAATGTTATTTTAAAGAAGGATTAATTTTTTAATTCCAAATTCAAGGTAAGTTTTTGTCCAATCTGTCCATTTACGAGTAAAATGTAAAAAAATAAATATTTAGTATTTATTGAAACTCTTATCTTTTATAATAAATAGTAATTTCGATCGATTTAATATATTTCGTTAAACTTGTGAATGAGGGAGGAATCTTATCTTTGCCAAATACACGAAAAACTAGATTTCCACAAGATACAATTAATAAAGTAAAGCAGTTTTACAAAAGTGAAGAAGTCAGTCGAGTGATGCCTGGGAAAAATGATTACAAGACTGTTTTAAAGGATGGGGAACGGGTTCAGGAACAAAAATATCTTGTTCTCTGTAACCTGAAAGAGGCATTTAAATTATTCACATCAAAGCACCAAGAGAAATAGGCTTCTCTAAATTCACTGAGCTTAGACCAAAAAAATGCGTGCTAGCAGGTGGTGCCGGGACTCGTACTGTTTGCATTTGCACAATCCATCAGAATATCAAGTTGATGATCACAGGATCTCATCTGGCTAAACTGACTGAAGGAGAAAATCATCATTTGACAGATTACAACCAATACATACTTGCTGTTACATGTAATGAAGCATCGACAAATTGTTACTTGGGTGACTGCTCATCTTGCAACAAACTGATGGATGATTTTGTTATGCAAGAAATTTTTCAAAAAAACTCAATTGATGATTTAGTATACAAACAGTGGTTATTAACTGATAGAACCATTCTACAAACTATCACAAACTACAGAGGAATTTATTGAAACTTTCCATGCAGGCCTTAAAAAATTGAAGAAGCATAATTTCATTGCCATAGCACAATCAAAATTTTGTTCTGATAGAAAAAGTTCTTTAAAGTTTGGTGAAGTCTTAGCAATAGCAGATTTTTCTGAGAAGTATTCATTTATTTTGCAAGATTCAGCTCAAGGATTCCACTGGAATAATGATCAAGCTACATTTCATCCATTCATCTCCTACTATAGAAATAGAATTGACCTTGAGCATATTAATTTTGTAATAATATCTGATTGTCTTAAGCATGATGCAGTAGCTGTCCATTTGTTTCAAAGAAAGGTTATAGAAAAATTAAAAGAAATTATAAATTTTAATGTACAAAAAATGATATATTTCTCTGATGGGGCTGTTACACATAAAAATTTTAAAAACTTTATAAATCTGTGCAATCATAAATCTGATTTTGGTATTGATGCAGAGTGGCACTTTTTTGCTACTTCTCATGGGACAGGACCATGTGATGGGTTCGGTGGCACTGTAAAAAGGTTAGCATCAAAAGCTAGCCTGCATCAACCCTATAATGAATACATAATGATGCCAAGAAAGCTGTATTATTATGCAAAAAAAATATTTCTGGAATACATTTCTTATATACCTCGACTGCAGAATGGACAAAGGAAGCAAACATCTTAGAAGACAGATTTAGCAATTCCTCCACAATTATAGGAACACAAAAATTACATACTTTCATTCCTGTCTCTCAGAGAGAAGTGGAAATAAAAACAGTGTCAACACAAAAGAAAGGAAGAATAGTTTGAATCACAAAACGGAACAATATGGAGTTCGAAGACATTAACAGATTTGTGACAGCACCTTATGAAAGGAATTGGTGGTTAGGATGTGTACGTGACAAAAATCCAGATAATGGTGAGGTGAAAGTGATATTTTTACAAACAAATTAACTCTCTCCATCTTTCTATTATCCATCACATCCAAATATATCAATTTTAAAATATTCTGATATTCTTTAACTCAGTTGATCCAATAACTGAAACAGGAATATCTTATAAACTTTCAAAAAATGAGATGAAAAATGCATCATATATTTTAGAAAGAAAAATTATGAAAGAAAAATCTAAATAAATACTTTAATATTCATTATTCTAAAAATGTTTCAGTAAAACAGATTTTTCATTTTGAAATGTATCCTAATGAACAAATGTTGATTTCTTGTGTATATAGTATATACTTAAGACTTCTAAAAATGTCAAAGAAACTGTTTACCATCGCCATCAAATGTTGTTTATTCTTTTGAAACTATAACCTAATTAAATCTCAACATACTTTTTAGAAATTTTTATTACATCACTTTCTGTATCAAAATCTGTGTTGCATAAGAAAAATATGCAAGTCATAAAACAGGTTAACTTCACAACCAGAATTTGCATAAAATTCAACATGTCAAAAATTTTTAAGAACATGTATTTTAAAACTTTTTCATTGAAAAAAATTACCAATAAACAACAGAAATTGCATTTTAGTAGACCATTGAGATCACATATGTTTTATCGTATAATTTAATAAACCCTTAACACCTTTCAAAATTCTTTTTTTCTTATATATCACTTTTTCCATAACAAAATCCGGGGTGCATTAAAAAAAATGGTGCTTATGCACTTTTTGAACCATGCTATTTTTCAAATTGTATTTTCAGCTTAATTTAAAGTTTTAAGATATGTTCTTTTTTATCATACAATTGTTAGATGAAAGCAAAACGTATTAAGAATGACTTCCGAAATAACGTTATTATTTCTGCATGGTTCAAAAAGTGCACAAGTACCAAAAAACAAATGAAGAAAATTCAGTTTCGTCAACATTTTTTTTTTTACTTTTTGACAATAGTCTTTATGTAAATATAAATCAGCATCAAAATAGCTTTGCAAAGATATCAAACTTGACCATATTCTGAAATATCAAAATGTTTTATATGAAGTCGCAGATACTAGGTTCCGCCATTTTGAATTTGCCCACTTCTTTAAAACGCTTGTAACGATAGTTCTAGTGAAAGGCCCATCATGAAATTTGGAATATATACTGTGATAAGATAGACAAGTTTTTTTGTCAAAATTTAAAAGAAATTTAAAGAACGGTTTTTGAGATAATGCAGGTAAAAGTTAAGGTCAATGTCAACTTGTTTAATTTGACCTCGAAAAAATATTCCCTAATAAAATTATAGATCTATCCAAGTACTTTAAAATGATATATGAATAAACTTTGTAGGCCCATAAACAACAGAGATATCGTCTTATAAAGTTGGTCACTTCTTCATAAAAATTCACATTTTTGTAAAAGGTCAAGATCATATCTCAGGAACCCCTTGACCTTGAGATGTTTTACAAGTGTCATTCAATTCCTTTCATGGAGATCTATAAGTGTAGCAAATTTCAAAAAAATCCGTGTCGGACATGGTTTGTGACCCCCAAAAATTGTCGATTTGTGCATGGAATGAGCCATATATTAGATTTTAATTTTATGAAAGGAATTATATAATGACTAGCAGGACCTGTGAAAATTAAACAGCGGCATTTTTCACATGTAATACATTGCTGCTGGGTATTTTGTGGGTGTTCAGTATGAATGAAGACGCCATCATATTATTCTAGCCTTTTTGTAAAAATTGTACCTCTTCTAACTAAAATAATAACTTTGATATATTGCCTGGGCTGATTATATCATTACAAACACACCAATTAATGAACTCACATTTCATCAGTATTCATAATTCTTGGATATTTTGCTAATTTCGGCAATCATTTTTTATAATTTTAACCCACACAATTTCCCAAGCTTACTAAAATAATAACTTGAATATATTCCTGGGCTGATTATTTGATTACAAACACACCAATTAATGAACTCACATTTCATCATTTTTAATAATTCTTGGTTATGGTACTAATTTTGACAATCATTCTCCATAATTAAAACCAACGTCATTGCCTCTCTAACTAAAATAATAACTTTGATATATTGTCTGGGTTGATTATTTCATTACAAACACACTAATCAATTAACTCATATTTAATAATTTTTCACAATTCTTGGATATGTTACAAATTCCTACATTCATTTTTCATAATTTGGATCCACATTATCGCCCCCCCCTTACTAAAATAATAACTTTGATATATTATCTGGGCTGATTATTTACTTACAAACACACCAATCATTTAACGCAGATTTTATCATATTTCATAATTCTTAGATATGTTACTTATTTCGACAATCATTTTCTTATAATTTTGACTTACATTATTGCACTCCCTACTTAAATAATAATCTTGATATATTGTCTGGGCTGAATATTTTATTATAAACGCACCAATCAATTAACTCACATTTCATCATTTTTCATAATTCTTGGATATGTTACTAATTTTTACAATCATTTTTCATAATTGTTACCCACATTATCGCCCCTCCCCTTATTAAAATAATAACTTTTATATAATTCCTTGGTGGATTATTTCATTCTATCGCACCAATCAATTTACTTATATTTTATCATTTTTCATAATTTTAACCTACAACATCGCCCCTACCTTACTAAAATGATAACTTTGATATATTGTCTGTGTGATGATTTCATTACAAACACACCAATTAATTAACACACATTTCATCATTTTTCATAATTCTTGGATATGTTACTAATTTCGACAATCATTTTTCATCAACCCGCATTATCGCCCCTTACTTAAATAAGAACTTTGATATATTATCTGAGCTTATCATTTTAATACAAACACACACATCCATTTACTCACATTTCATGACTTTTCACAATTCTTGGATATGTTACTAATTTCGACAGGCATTTTTCCAAATTTTGACTTTCATTATTGCCCCCCCCCTTACTAAAACAAGAATATTGATATATTGTCTGGGCTGGTTATTTCATTATAAACACACCAATCAGTTAACTTGCATTTCATCATTTTTCATAATTCTTTGATATCATTTTTCATAATTTTAACCCACATTATCGTCCTCTAACTAAAATAATAACTTTGATATACTGACTGGGCTAATTATTTTATTACAAACACATCAATCAATTCCGGATATTTTCATAGTATATGTTCCACTTATCTCATCCAATCCTGGGCGCTGGGTATTCTGCTAGCATATATTTGCACTTATCTCATCCAATCCCGGGATTTACTTCATATCCGCCACCTAACTGTTAGAAATATACATGAAATATAGTAATGTTTAAATCGTAAACTGTTTCAGCTATTTCAGGGACTGACTTTATATCCACAACCCACTGCTGAAAACATACACTAAATAAAGTAATGTTTAAATCGTAAACTGTTTCAGCCATTTTCAGGACTGACTTCTTATCCCCCACCCCATTGTTAAAAATATACATTAAATAAAGTAATGTCTAAAACGTAAATAGTTGCAGCCATTTCCGGGACTGATTTCATATCCCCCCACCCCACTGTTAAAAATATACTTGAAATAAAATAATGTTTAAATCAAAAACTGTTTCGGCAGCTTTTCGAAATTAATACATAAAAACATTAATACGGTTAGTTATTAGGCAACCATTACTTCCACATGAATTTCTGAGTGTAGTATCAGTCTCAGCATTCCAGTGACTTTAATCCCCCCCCTCCTTAAGAAGAGTTTTTGCAATTACTGCCATGAGGACATTAAGGACGAAAATATTTAGGATTACTTTATATATTTACATGATTTTTGGAATGTTACAAAAAAAAACCCTAGCGTGCGCTGATCCATTTACCTGATTTTTGGAAACAGCAGTACATCCATGTGATTTTTGGAATATGACATCTTATGTCAATGTAGTACATCATAAAAATGTTATATGCATCACCGGAAGTAAATACGTCAGACTATCTCTCCCACCCTCTATTCCAAAAGAAGGAGGAGATTATGCCTGGGATATCATTAAACACTAACCAAATCCATTAACTCATATTTAGTATAGTCTGTATATCAATACTATAGCGTGTGTGTTCTTAAATCTCAAGCAATGAAATTTGACGGAAAGCATGACACACAAAAGAACACACACGCTATCGTATCAATATATAGACTAGCAGGACCTGTGGAAATTCCACAGCGGCATTTTTCATATGTAATATATTGTTGCTGGGCATTCTGTGGCCGTTCTGTTCAGCATGAAGGAAGGCACAACCATATTATTCTAGCCCTTTTATTAAAACTGTATCGCCCCCTTACTAAAATAATAACTGTCATATTTTGCCTTGTCTGATTATTTCATTACAAACACACCGGTCAATTAACTCACATTTCATCATTTTTCATAAGTATTTAATATGTTACTATATTCAACAATAATTTTTCATAATCTTAACCCACCTTACCACCCCTCCCCTTACTAAAATAATAAATTTGATGTATTGTATTGGTTGATTATTTCATAAAAAAGAACACAGCTATCAATTGACTCACATTTAATCATCTTTCATAATTCATGGATATGGTACTAATTTCGACAATACTTTTTCATCATTTAAACTGACCATATCACACACCTTACTAAAATAATAACTTTGATATATTGTCTTGGTTGATCATTTCATCACAAACAAACCAATCAACCTCCATTTCATTATTTTTCATTATTCTTGGATATGTTACTAATTTTGACAATATTTTTAAAAATATTTTTAACCAACATTATCACCCAACCTTACTAAAATAATAACTTTGATATATTTGCTTGAGTGCTTATTTCATTACAAACAAACCAATTAATTAACCTCCATTTCATCATTTTTCATAATTCTTGGGTCTGTTACTAATTTCGACAATAATTTTTCATAATTTGTACCCACATTATCGCCCCCTCCTTAATAAAATAAAAACTTTGATATATTCTCTGGGCTCATTATTTCATTACAAACACATTAATGAATGAAATCACATTTCATCATTTTTCATAATTCTTGGATATGTTATTTATTTCGATAATAATTTTTCATAATTTTAACCCACATTTTTGCACCGCCCCTTTACTAAATAATAACTTTGATATATTGTCTAGGCTGATTATTTCATTGCAAACACACCATCAATTTACTCACATTTCATCATTTTTCATAATTCTTGGATATGTTAATAATTTCAACAATAATTTTCCATAAATTAAACACACCTCATAGCTTCTCCCCTAACTAAAATAAGAACTTTGATATATTGTCTGGGCTGATTTTTTCATTACAACACACCAATCAATTAACTTACATGTCATAATTTTTCATAATTCTTAGATATGTTACTAATTTCGACAGTCATTTTTTATAATTTTAATCGACATCATCGCACCCCCTACAAAAATAATGGTTTGATTATTTCATTGCAAACACACTAATGCATTGTTAAATAATTAAATAATAAAATAGTTAAATAATTAAATCACATATTATAATTTTTCATAATTCTTGGATATGTTACTAATTTCGACAATTGTTTTTCATAATTGAAACCACCCTTATCGGTCTCTCTTACTAACATAAAAACTTTGATATGTTGTCTAGACTAATTATTTTATTATAAATACATCAATCAACGAACTCACATTTCATAATTTTTCGTAATTCTTGGATATGTTACTCATTTCGACCATAATTTGTTGTAATTAAAACCATCCCTATCATCATCTCTTACTAAAACAATTACTTTGATATATTGTCTAGGCTGATTATTTCATTGCAAACACACCATCAATTTACTCACATTTCATCATTTTTCATAATTCTTGGATATGTTAATAATTTCAACAATAATTTTCCATAAATTAAACACACCTCATAGCTTCTCCCCTAACTAAAATAAGAACTTTGATATATTGTCTGGGCTGATTTTTTCATTACAACACACCAATCAAATTAACTTACATGTCATAATTTTTCATAATTCTTAGATATGTTACTAATTTCGACAGTCATTTTTTATAATTTTAATCGACATCATCGCACCCCCTACAAAAATAATGGTTTGATTATTTCATTGCAAACACACTAATGCATTGTTAAATAATTAAATAATAAAATAGTTAAATAATTAAATCACATATTATAATTTTTCATAATTCTTGGATATGTTACTAATTTCGACAATTGTTTTTCATAATTGAAACCACCCTTATCGGTCTCTCTTACTAACATAAAAACTTTGATATGTTGTCTAGACTAATTATTTTATTATAAATACATCAATCAACGAACTCACATTTCATAATTTTTCGTAATTCTTGGATATGTTACTCATTTCGACCATAATTTGTTGTAATTAAAACCATCCCTATCATCTTCTCTTACTAAAACAATTACTTTGATATTTTGTCTGTGCTGATTGTTTCATTACAAACACACTAATAAATTAACTAACATTTCACAATTTTTAATAATTCTTGGATATGTACTAATTTCGACAATAATTTTTCATATTCAAACCCTCCTTATCGCCTTCACTCTTACGTAAATAATAACTTAGATATATTGTTTGGGCTGATTATTTTATTATAAAAACACCACACAGTTAACTCACATTTCATCATTTTTCATAATTCTGGGATATGTTACTAATGCCGAGAATAATTTTTATAATTTAAACCAACCTTATCGACCTCTCTTACTAAAAAATTAACATTTATTATGGTATGTAAGTAATTATTGATCGAAACATAAAAAATGAAGCATATTAAATGTATTCTTCTAATTTATATATATATATATATATATATATATATATATATATATATATATATATATATATATATATATATATTTATATATATATATATATATATATATATATATATATATATATTTATATATATATATATACTATAATTATCTTTATATCTATATATATATATATATAAGTGAAAGTGTCTGTGTGCCTGTGTGTCTGTGTACATTTCCATACGCAATAACTCTGTCAATTTTTAGTCTACAGACTCGAAATTTGATATACAGGTTACTGAGATTTTGGAAAATCGATGTGATCGGTTTTGGGCCAGAAATTTGGCTGTTAAGGGGGCAAAGTTCAACGATTTGAGCTTTAAGAACTCTACCAAACTCCTCCGACAATTTTGGGTCTAAACACTTGAAATTTTAGATATAGGTTCCTTGGACATGGATCTAACTTAATAACTTGATTTGAGTTCAAAACAATAAATTTTAAGGGGTCATAATAGGGGTCAAAGTTTAAAAAAGAATGACCTCTGCGGTCTCTTCCAAATTACTCAGACAATTTCTGGTCTAAATATTTGAAATTTTACATAAAAGGTATTCGGAGATAGGGCAAGCTTTTTCATCAGTTTGGGTCGAAAATTTTTAGTTACCAATATATAAATGTATGTATGTATTCTGTTTGCATGTCTGCCTTAAACTTTCAATAGAGGCGACGGATTTTACCAAGATCAGTATCGTTTTAAAGTTCGATAAATATCGAAAAATTGGCTAAAAATATTAATATCTTCCCCTTCAACTAGGCACTTTTCTACAGGTCACTTTTTTCGCCGATATTTTTTAAAGTTATCCTCTCCTTTAAATTGTCTAGCCTTAATTTTAAAAAAATGTCGCTTCCGGTTTGGCGGTGGTCGTAACAGCATAAACGTTAGGTTGTACCCCGTTCTTTTCCGCCTTTGCGGTACGGGTTCGAGCCTGTCTTCCTACTACCACATTTTTTTTTTGCTCAACTTAATATATATAAAGATAATGATAGTATATATATATATATATATATATATATATATATATATATATATATATATATATATATATATATATACTAGCATGGGCGCCCGACGTTGCCCGGGTGTTTGGATGTGCATGTTGAGCAAAAAAAAAAAAAAGAAGTTGGTAGTAGGAAAACAGGCTATATATATATATATATATATATATATATATATATATATATATATATATATATATAAAAGTGAACGTGTGTGTCTGTGTACATTTCCCTACGCAATAACTCTGTCAATTTTTAGTCTACAGACTCGAAATTTGATATACAGGGTACTGAGATTTAGGGAAATCGATGTAATTGGTTTTCGGACAGAAATTTGGCGATAAGGGATCAAAGTTCAACGATTTTACCTTTGAGAACTCTACCAAACTCCTCCGACAATTTTGGGTCTAAACACTTGAAATTTTAGATATAGGTTCCTTGGACATGGGTCTAACTTAATAACTTGATTTGAGCTCAAAACAATAAATTTTAAGGGTCATAATAGGGGTCAAAGTTAAAAAAAATTGACTTTTTTTTTTTGCTCAGCATACACCTCCAAACATCCGGGCAACGCCACGCACCCATTGCTATTATATATATATATATATATATATATATATATATATATATATATATATATATATATATATATATATATATGAAGACAATAATAAACGATTTCGTTTTATCATTATAGATTTATCAAACACGTGTTCATGCATGAAATAAGTTGGATTAATCTTATCGAGAAGCAAACAATAAAAAAGGGAACAGGTAAAATGCAAACATATTTTGACACAGGATTATATGATAATTGAGGTCTGCAAATTGGCGTATGTTATAAAGAAAGCTTCACCGATCATTTTATTGATATAATTTAATCTGATCACAACTATTAATTCTCGTTTCTGGTTCTGTTTTGTTTTGTTGTAATGAGTTTTAGATAAATGAATGCTGGTACATTATCTGTGAACCTGATTAGTCACAGACAAAAAGAGAGGAGGGAAAGAATAAAGTGATAAGGCAACATTAACTGTAGTCTTATTATAACGTGCTGTTCCTTTGTTTTTCGTTAAGATATCATATTTTAGCTTTAGCTTATACTGCGTTTTTTTTTTCGACTGTTTAGTTTGACTGTCTGTCAGTCCGTTCGACATTGCTATCTAGATAAGTCATTACCGCACTGACACTCTGGTGTTGTATTTCTTCTAAGTGGACATTCAGCTTCTACCGGAAAAGGAAGTTTTTAGGGAAAATCAAACTTTACACATGCATATCTTCTGTTAGGGTAGATGATATGTAATGCCTTAATATTCCCAAATAGTTAACTGATATTGATCAGGCTTGGCATGAAGTGAGATTAAAACACCATATTCTTATTTAAAAATAATACAACTTTAACTTTCTAACATATTGAGCACGTCCATGTAATTAACATACTAATATTGAATATTTTGCATATTATTTCGCAAAAAGACATCTGATTTATTAACTGTTCGTTGGTATTGTTGGTGATAGTTTTCATTTTATTGTTACACGCAATTTTATTTACATATATCTCTTTAATTATGATAGAAAATAAAATTAACATTTTGGATGAAAAATGTTTTTTTCCGATTACTTCCGGTCCAATTTACGCGTGGAGTTGCGATTCTCTGCTTCCATAATTTTCTTAAGTAACACCGGGACACAGGTCGGGTTTGAAAACGAAGTCATGTACTCGCATTAAATAGAAATTTTCTAGAGTAAAACTTTTACCAGAAATCCGATAGCCGCATTGATATTTACCTCTTTATTTTTCAAATGCATCCGAGGTGGCTATGGACCAGAAGATAATTGGCTAAGTAAAATAAATGAAATCATTTACTTTTCAGAAAAATGCACTTAAGTCATCAAATGCAAACCGACAGTGTACTTTTTCAAGTTTATTTATTCATAACAAAGTCCTGTAACAAGATAACCACAGACAGCAAAGAAGACGTTATGTTATTTTATTACTGAATTAAAAATGAAAAATTATAGAAATTTAACAAATATGAATAAAGTCTTGTAATATGAAATTCAGAACGGAACATAGACGCCTCTAATTTTCAGAAAATGCCAATGTATCTACTAGTAATAAAATACTACTTTTAAGTAATATACTTATTTTATTTGCGTATAATACATATTCGAAAAGGACTAATCATCACGCGTATGACCATCGCTACACTTAAATGAAAAACTATAGCCAGTAATTGTACAATACTAAAAAGAATATCAATGTACTGAAAATAAGATTAAAATAAAAATTGATTTTTTTATTTTGTTTTAAACTTATTTATTTTTCCTTTTTTTTATAAATCTTACTTGCTTTCAGTTTCCACTTTATTCACAGAAGATGTACGCACGAAGCCCATATATCACAATATTTCAGGGGGAAAAATCCCCTTCCCAAGTGGTAGTATTTCGGTCAACTCAAATTTTGCAATGTGCACTTGTGATCTTAGGGAGTCAGGTCAGCAATAAACATATTCCACAATGAAACAAAATCCGAACAATGCGAAAGCGACTCATTTATTTCAGTTAATTATATATTATTAATCAACATTTATTTACTGTTTAAATTCATTGATTTTTTATTGTTCATTGATTTGCTTAGTATTAAAACTTATTTAGAAATTCGAGTGCATCATTACTACATGAAGAAATCAGGTGAAGATAAGAACTGCAAGAGAGTGTCTGATCAACTAAAATACCTGAAATCTTTCGTTTGATTCATCTGTTGTAAACAATGAATCGAATGTAAATTGTCAGTTTCTTATACTTCAAGTGAGATTGGCGATGCATACATTTCCCACTGATATTACTGCATATTTAAATATAATAGATCCGATATGATTTGAACTTTAATCCATTAAATGAAGAACAAGAGGCCACATAGATTCCAAGAGTTCACAGAATCTTTAAAGGCCTACAGAATTTGTACTTTGAGCGGCCATGATAAATAGTAATATGCCCGAATGGAAATCTGCTTAATATATCTAATAACATGTATAACAATTTTATTGCAAATATATAATAAAAGTATGAAGATAGTATGTAAAATAGATAAACGTTTTCATTGTATGTATGTAGGTCTCGCAGATCCAGACTGTCAGGTTTACGATACAGCGTATATGACACTCAATCGTCGCCATTTTTGAATTTATGTAGGCAATATTTCTTTATTAATTTTCATTCTTTGTATCTGATTTACAACATTTTAACTTTCTGCAAATGCATCTTTATGTTCACGAAGACATTATGCATAGTTTTATTAAAAATTTATTAGCAATATTGATTTAATACACACACATGTATGTATGTATGTATGTATGTATGTATGTATGTATGTATGTATATATGTATGTATGTATATGCATACAATAGTCCACTGACGATGAAATAACTCTCAGGGGGTCAAGAGACCACCAACGTAAATATAGATTAATTCAGACCTATTCACTGAGAAATTACGTCATGCCTGATGTCTAAGCAAACCAGACGTCACACATGTAGATTGTCGATAATGAATGAAAGATTTGTACAGAAAGCATTATAAAACTAAAAAATTGCATTAAAAAGAGAACAATTAAAAACACGATTTATAGTGAAATTAAGCTTATTCAATATTAATTAAAAAAATAGAATTCAAAGAATTCAAAAAGGGACATTTGTGTGTTTATGCATTAAAAGTAGTTAAATGTTTCGTTGTTCCATGGATGTTAAAGAAATTCATTCATTATTTACTTAAAAATTGCATTTAAAAAGAAATCAAAAAGAGCACCATTTGGTTTATAGTAAAATTGAACTTTATTCATAATAAATAAAAAGAAGTATGTATTTAAGATTGCGTATGTTTGAAGAGAAAGACAATCGAATACTGCAAAACCAAGAATTTATGGAATGAACAATCATTAAATAAATAAACTGAAATCAAACGATGAATAATGTTTTTAATCCGAACGGACGATACATAATAGCATAATTAACCTTATTTGATGCCATTAAGTTCATCAATTTGTATATAAATTTAATTGCATTAATATATTTCGATGATTTATCATGCACTAAGAATAGAAATGACAAAGTTAATTTTAATGTATTTTTTCTATTGTCCATCCATCCATCCAAATCTGTAGAGTACACGATTCATACTGATTAAAAATATATATTGATTTAAAAACGATTTATGTTGATTTAAAAACGATTTATGTTGATTTAAAAACGATTTATACTGATGTAAAAACTATTTATACTTAATTCAATGTTAATTAGAAATAAGAAAAAACATTAATTATTTCAAAAGAAAAAAAGCTGCATTTTGTTTCTGTAAAACAACATTCTGTAAATAAGCATTTCATTTTTTTATAGATTTAAAAGACGAAAATTCGTTCATTATATACTTAAAAATTACATTACAAAAGAAAACACAATTCGATTTATACTGAAATTAAATTTTATTAAATATAAATTAAAAAGCAAAAACAAGAATTATGTAAAATTTCGTATATTAAAACGTACTTATATATAGTGTAGAAGACAATGAAATGCTGCAAAAACTGAATCATGAATTTAAGAAATAAACAAACAATAATTAAACAAATAAATTTAAATTGAACGATAATTTTTAAAAACGTAAACGAAAAATATTTAAAAAAACAAAAACTATTTAAAGGCATAGAAATCATTTAAATACACAGTTACTATTATTAGTTTCTTTTTAAATCAAACTTATGGGATATCTGTTGGATAATTTTACGAATGGATTCCTCTAATTTACGAATGGATTCCTTATTTCAGCACAGTCCGTATTTTAAATAAATATCAAAATTCGATTAATTAATGAATATTATACGTATTATAGAACTTGTAAATGCAAAATCTGAAAATATTTGTGAATAAAGATATAAAGTTTAATTTTACACGTTTTTATGGAAATATGTTTGTTTCTTAACTTTTGAACGAGAATAAACATTACTTTTTAAATATTATCATACAAAAACTTCCTGACAGAAACATACTCGATTCGACTACGAAGATTTTGGTTGTATTCAAAATAATTGACATTTTTTGTTTCGTTAAATATCGTAAATTTACATCTTTTCAGTAAAAAAAAATACTTAATTTACATAATTTTTGGAATCTGTGCCGAGTACTTACACCATGAAGATTTTTCTGTATTTTTGATTTTGTCGAATTCTAAATGAGAACCGAATTTTGTAAATATTTTAAAACTTGTTGATGCAAAAATTGAAAACTATCTGTAAATAACTTTATACACATTTTAAATTCACACGTTTTTATGGCAATATGCTTGTTTGACTTATACTTTTGAACAAGGAGAAACATTACTTTTTAAAAATATTTTTATACAAAAATCTTCCTCATAGAAATAATAAACTCGAAAACTTTTTTATAATCGGTTACATTTGGGCTATTTCTTTGATAATTGAAACAGAAAATACGAACCCGTTGTAGTCAATACCATGGGTCCGTGACTGTAAGGCTACACTTGTTACGTTGGCAGGTTATATAACTTTAGTGACACGGTCTACTATATTTACCTAGGCCGTAGTCAGGATTTTCCAAAATGAAAATAAAGTTGAGAACCCCATCAAACATGCTCCCATGCTTCAAGGCAATCAAAATGTGAGCTCAAGTATATATATATATATATATATATATATATATATATATATATATATATATATATATATATATATATATATATATATATTAAATATAATGGGCGGAAGTCTTTCGAGAGCTCTTTCAGCTATCATCTCATCAGGAGAAAATCGATAGCGTAAAAATAATAATACTATGTCGAAAGTAAAGAGTTCTGATTGGGAACTATTGAATGTGCCAAAAATTACGAGGACACTAAAATAAAGTTTATTAACGTTTAAAAAACGATTAAAATAATGACACAACGAGGGGAGGGCTTTTTTTTTTACATGGGTTACATGCTGTCAGAGTGATTTAATAATTATATGATCTGCTCATGCGAGACAAATTGGCCGACTTTATGTCAACTTATATATATATATATATATATATATATATATATATATATATATATATATATATATATATATATATATACACTAGCTGTACCCTGCCACGCGTTGCTGTGGCTTAATTTGGTGTAATGGAAAATTCTGATAAAAAGAGAAAATGCAATCCATTCTTAAAAAAAAAAAAAAATGAAAAAAATGATACTCTTGCAGAATTGGATCCTGATCCTCAGGATTACCGTCAATCATGGCTTGGGCTCGACCAACAATCAGTGGATAAAACTAACGTTGAAACGCTAATTTTTTTTTCTTTCTTTTCTGTATACAAAAATGTGAGTTAGTAATTAATATTTAAGTGATGGGGGGGGGGGTTTACTATACACAGATTCGAAAAAAGTTGTCCAAAAACAAATGAAAGCAAAGGTAAGATAAGTTACATTTCTACCTAACTGGATAATTGTTTAGTGTTTTTATGTAAGGTAAAATGTTTAATCGGCTGGAAAAACAGAAATGGTTGCAGACTGGTGAATACGTTAAGTTTGGGAAATTAAGTTGAAAACTAAAAACTATACAATACAGTGTCAAAAACCCACCGAATATGTTACCATGACATAGGCTGACATAATCGGTGGGTTTGTGACAGTATTTTGTATAGTTTTTTAGTTTTAACTCACTTTCTCAAACTTAACATAATCAACAGTGTCCGCCACCATTTGTATCTTTCAAATACACCGATAAACACTGTTTTTCGAGCTGACTAAACGTTACATTAAATGAAAAGGGTTTGTATTAACAGATACAAAGAAGTTGTCAAAAAATGAATATATAACAAATAAATGTTATCAAAGGCAAGAAAAGTAAATGTTCTACCTAACTGGATAAGATTGTAGTGTTTTTATGTAATGTATAATGTTTAATCAGTTCAAAAACATGCAGTGTTTATCGGTATATTTGAAAAATACAAATGGCGGCAGACTATTGAACACGGGAAATTTTGGGAAAATGAGTTTAAACTAAAAAACTATACAAAATACTGTTAGGAACTCACTCAATATATGTTACTGTGATGTAGGCTGACATATAATCAGTGGTTTTAAATTTTGATCGATACAGGTAACGACTTTTAAGAGTCCCTTTTAGTGATTACCTGGTTTGAGGATAAATGGCAAATCTGCCCCAAAAATCCGATATTATTTTACTTTAAGGCCCGTCTCATGTTCGTATATAACGAAATATTTTATTGTAGATTTCAGTGTACTAAAAACGAATCTGCAAACCGTTTCCGTCGCAAAAAGAAAGTTTTCATGATATGAAGAAATAATTTTTTCGAAAAGTGGGTGATCACTTTTCAATTTAAATTTAACTTAGAATGAGCCCCCACTTTCTGGCCAGCTGAGAAAGGGGCATTTTTCTGTGTGTGTGTGTGTATGGGGGGGGGGTTGGCGGCCGACCCCCCGCCTCTCTAACCAATTTAAGCAGGTAATTTTAAAGGATTTTCCAAGGGTAGAAAGAAAGCCCCCACCCCAAAAATCGTGGCCACAAAGTGGGTGATCATTTTACGTTAAATTATTATGGAAAAGTGATCCTTCACTTTTTTAAACTAACATTTCTTCATATCTTGAAAACTACTCGTTTGCCTTAATTATAAAGGTTATTTTAGTTTTCAGCGACCCCGAAAACCTTTAAGAGTGGTAATTTTAAAGGAATTTTCGAGAAATAATAACGTTATTATTTCAGCATGGATCAATAAGTGCACGAGTACCCAATTTCTTTAATAAAGAAAAAGCATTCATATTTTAGAATAGATGCAAAACTCCCTCCCCATGTTAAGAATAGCTTTTTAAATAACGGTATTATTTCAGCACGGTACCTTCTCTGCATAAGTACTATCTTTTGTTTATTAAATTGTTAGGTGAAAATATAAAATAGTTACAGAACACTCTCCCTTTCCCATGTTAAGAATGGCTTTCTTAATAGCGTTATTTCAGCACGGTACCTTCTTTGCAAAAGTACCATGTTTTGTTTATTAAATTGTTAGGTGAAAGTACAGTACTCATGCAGAGAGTGATCCGTGTTGTAATAATAACGTTAATATTTAAAAAGCCATTCTTAACATGGGGAGGGGAGGGTATATTTTAACCTTACAATTGAATAAAAAACATAATAAAACTGTAATTGCCTGGAAATACGATTTAAAAAATAGCGCGGACAAAAAAAAAATAAAATGTACTTTACCAATCAATCTTATATCGAAAAACAAAAAAAAAAACTCAAAAAGCAAGCGACCAACCTTTTTTTTGGCCTTATATAATAAAGAAAAATGTGTAAATTAAAAAATTTGGAAGATAAAGAAATGAATTATGTTTTTTTTAATAGCGTTATTTCAGCACAGTATCTTCTCTGCATAAGTACCATCTTTTGGTGATTAAATTGTTAGGTGAAAGTATAGAATAGTAACAAAACGTCCTCCCCATGTTAAGAATGGCTTTCTAAATAACGTTATTATTCTATTATTGATCCGTGTTGTAATAATAACGTCAATATTTAAAAAGCCATTCTTAACATGGGATGGGGAGGGTGCTGGAAATACGATTTAAAAAATAGCGCTGACAAAAATAAACTGTACTTTACCAATCAATCTTATATCGAAAAACAAAAAGAAAAACTCAAAAAGCGAGCGACCAACTTTTTTTTTGGGGCCTTATATAATAAAGAAAAAATGTGTAAATTAAAAAATTTGGAAGATAAACAAATGAATTATGTTTTTATTGGTTTTTTTTTTTACTTATCGAGTTAACAGAAAATGAAATCTTTCGTCAATTCGTGGCTGTGAAATGAATCGAACCGGAAGTTCAGTTTTATCAACAGAACAGATTCGCACCACGGTTAAAAAAATATATTTATTTTATTTAATATTTTAATAATTCGCGAGGTAAATTTATTTTAATAACATAAAAACATGCCTCGACTCTAAAGATGGGTTGTCTGAAAATTTCCAATAAATTGGTAACGTAGAAATATGGTTTTATTCGTTTAGAACGAACCAACATTTACATTTTTATATATATATATATATATATATATATATAATTTATTAATATTTCCAAAAGAAAAGAATCCGTATTGTTTGGATTCATCCGACTACTGTTCTCATCTTGAGTGAAATTTTCACAACGTTTCGATCAATGTAATCTTCGACCTTCTTCATGTGTATCTTGTCGAATTCGAGAATGTTTCTGTCAAACTCGGGAATTTGGAGGAATTTCGAGCAGAACCCTTTATTTACTTTTACATGGGGGTAGCATGCTCTTGTTCCGTCAGCCATGACTGGATAGTACAATTGTATTTTTCGGTCGCCCACACGGAGGATTGAACTTTCAATCTTCAGTAGATTATCACTTTTTCTATTGATTTTTCGAAGTACAGCGCCACGGGTCCTTACGGACAATTCTAGTACGAATTTTAGGAGGCTTAAACCTATTTTGTTTCTAGTTATAAGTATCACTATTACGTAGGACTCATATCCAATCATAGCTGACAGAACAAGATCATGCTACCCCCGTGAAATAAATAAAGGGTTCTGCTCGAAATTCCATCCAAATTCCTGAGTTCAACAAGATGAGAACAGTAGTCCGATGAATTCAAATAATTGAATAACCAATCTTCATCTCAAAAATTTAGAAATGTCAAGAAAAGAACCAATCTATTCTTTTCTCTGATCATTTCTGATGAACAACGCAGAGAGAGAGAGAGAGAGAGAGAGAGAGAGAGAGAGAGAGAGAGAGAGAGAGTAAATAAAATAGCAGATGAAACACGTAGAGTAGGCAATAATGAGTGCATTAGATAGAAACATAAAAAAACAGGATTCACTTTGGAAAGTAAACTGGAAATTACAATTAATTAAAACAATTAAAACGATTTAAAAAATATAACATAACCCTATATATGAAGAAATAAACAAACCTGCCACAGAAATAGCAATAAAGAGCCGGCAGAAATATACCGAGACCTTCCAAAGGATGAACCTTAAAGAATGGGACCAACATCAGCGTGCAAAGTATTGGGGGGGGGACTCTCTCAGAAATACATAGACAAAGAAGGTTCCTTGGACTGGCTCAAGAGGGCAGTTCTCCACCACGATCAGGAAAGGGTTATAATGGCTGCTCAAGACCAGGTATTGATGACAAATGCATTCAAAAAGAATGGCAGGGATCAGTAATGACAACAAATGCAGATTCTGCCATACAGAATTGGAAAGTCTGAGTCATCTGATATCAAGTTGCAAAGTTCTTTTGGGGGGATGGCTACTATACAGCAAGACATGATGGAGTATGTAAGTACCCCCACTGGACCATCTGTAAAAAATTAAACATCCAGTGTAGCAGCAAGTCCTGGGAACATCAACCTGAAAGAACAGTTGGAAATGAATTATATAAAATACATTACGACCATGTAATTCCTACAGCCACCTACCTTGAAAATGCTGCTGTGAAACCTGACATAGTTATATGGAATAAGTCAGAAAAAGTGGCAACCTTGGTTGAAGTTAGTGTCCCTAATGATGGAGGTCTGAACAGAGCTGAAAGAGAGAAACAGACCAAATATCAAGGTCATATGAAAAGAAACTGGAATCTTAGAGAGATATCAATCATAGTTATTATAGGTGCCACAGGGCTTATGAAGAAGAACCTGAAGTCCTACCTAACTAATATTCCTGGTGAACCAAGTGCAAAAGAGATCCAGATAATTGCACTTAAGGGAACAACGAGGATAATAAAAAGAGCTCTAGGTTAGTTTCAATAAAAAGCAGGGCAATGTTAGTGGCTGGTTTGGCTGCCTCATACCCAGCGTTACAATCTTCAAAGAAAAAAAAAAGCAAGAAATATTTTATATCTATAATAAAATATATTAATAAAATATGTAGGAAATAAACTTAGAGAAACAAATGTTGATTAACTATTTTATAATAATAATAATAATAATAATAATTATAAGAAGAAGAAGAAGAAGAAAAAAGAAGACAAATAGTAGGAGCGGTAGGAACAATATCGAAATACTTTGAAAAGAGAATGGGAGAGATTGGAATCAGAGAGATGGCTGACAAGATATCACGGGTAACAGTAATGAAAACGGCTGAAATATTAAGAAAAACTTTTGAATGCGATGAAAACAAATATGAGCTACAGGTATAAACTGGACATAGAGAAACTGCTACAAATGTAAAACGCAAAGGAGCATTAAATGGAATCATGAAAACTGAAACTGTATAATTGTAATTTAACCCCTGCGCATCTACATCCACCCATTTTTTTCTGTGTGTGTCACCAAAAACTGACGCCACACTAAATAAGCAAGAAGCGTAAAGAAGGATTGAAAAACTGAGGACAGAAAGCAATAGTCAAATCTTCGCTGGACTGGGACCCTGAGGAGTATTTTTTTTCCAACTAAATTCCAATGAACACCACTGATCGCCACCTAAGAAAAATCAATTGTAAGAGGCTATTACGATAACGCAAATTTATTTGCAATAGCTATCGAAAGAGTTTTTCTTTGTACAAAAGAGTCACCACTTATCAAGGCCCAAAGGTCACTCAAGGATAAGGGTTAATGAGTGTACGGAAGTCAATGGAAAAATACTGTAGCAATCATTAGTAGTGGAAATTTGGTAAATTGGATTACTTAAGAGGACGGCTCATCAAGAACTTGTTCACGTTAGACTTGAAAGTGACCCTATTGTAGTCAGTTGGAAAGCAGGAAAACGGAACAGAGTTCCACAGGCGTGTAATACTAAGAAAGAAGCTTTGTTCATGGAATCTACGTTTAGGTTTAGACACAGATAAAGTGGGCGAAATTATTAATAGTGGTTTCAGCTAGACGAGTGTTTTTCGTGAAAGTCAGGACGGGAGGGGGGCATAGATTAGAGCTCAGACGAGCACTTGCCATGAAAATAACGATAAAGCAGACAGGCTCACAAAGTCTTTTCTGTGGAAAAGAGGTTGCAGGGAAAAGAAAAGGGCATCCCCTACTAGGCTATGAAGTCTATTTTGAACTCTGTAAAGGCAGGATAAGCTGCTTCTAGCAGGTCCTGCCAAGATGTGGCAACAGTACTTACTTGGTCTTAAATGAATTTGGCGCTCATACAGGTAGAAAATTGCACCAGCAGTGAGATATCTACTGGACCAGTAGAACGATTGGGAATGGAATTGATGTACGTGTTCCATCTCAGATCAGAAGTAAAGGTCAGACCCAGAAATTGTCAAAACACGAAGCCTCCCCAAGAAGAGAGCCATTCATTTCAACTGATGCCAAACTGCGATTAGAGCGTTTATGATATAAAGATAGAAGCTTGGTTTTAGATGCATGAAAATTAAACAGCCACCTGTTTCCCTATTACACCATGTGCTCAAGTTCAGAGGAAAAAGAATCAGAAAGAACTTGGCCGTTTATGACCGTTGAAGTGTTGCCATAGAGTGTAGTGCCGTCAGCATAAATGTCTATGAATAATCTTAAGATGCGATTTATGGGGTCTTTGATGTGGATCAGGAAGAGAATTTGACCCAGGATGGATCCCTGAAAAACGCCAGCATCAATACTGGACATAGAGAAACTGCTACAATATATGTGATTATAATAATAATACTACAAGCTTCTGATTTCTGCCCGTCAACCACTATTCTTAGGAATCTGTATGAGTATCTTGTGTAGGAGACGGGGAGTCTCGTCGTGGGCGACGAAGCGTTTCACTGAAGAACCACGGCAACACACAGCGAACCAACAAACAATGACAGCCACGGCGCGAAGGTAACTAACAAAGCTCAGCTGACTGCACGAATAGAAATGGAACCCAACGGTCACTAACGGAACCCAACGGTCACTGTACTGATCGCCACGAACGTCAGAACCCGACTTCCTCGCACCTCCAATGGACCGATTTTTATTCCTCAAGATGGCCTAGCTAATTTGCGATCCTGCGAGATTCCGTCTCTAATAAAAGCAGGCGGGTGCCATCTTGAAACTCTTTCTTCCGCTGCCCCGACCACAGGATCAGCCACCACCCCACACGCCAGGCACACACGGACCCTCTTGCGCCGAGGGCTACGGTTAGTCTCACACTCCCCCCTTGTCTCCAGATCACATACGTGACACAGCGGACGTGGCCGTTTGATTCGAGCACTCCTGCGGAGGGGTATTGCCGGGACTTCCTCATCGGAGCTCTCAGAAGTGGCATCGGAAGCATCAGCATCAGCATTAGAGCTCGCAGTTGAGTCATCAGGTTCGTGGGGCACAGGTTGGATCCATCGCTCATCGTCGGATGACTCGCTCCTTCCACTGCTCGCAGTTGAGTCACCAGGTTCGTGGGGCATGGGTTGGATCCATCGCTCATCGTCGGATGACTCGCTACTTCCACTGCTCGCCGATTGGTCAGCGCTTAGAGCGGGCCGGACATCCCTTACGTGGCGCGGAGTATCATCGACTAGTATGGCCTGTTCACTGATGACGCCGGTGACCCGCCCCCTCCAAAAGCTGCTGGTGCACCGGCCGCCGGGTGGCTTCACCCAGACGGTGTCTCCCACTTGGTACGTCCCCTGGGGTTCTCGTTGGTCGGGTAGACACACTTCAACGTCCTTGACGCGCACGTGGTAGTGATGAATCGCATCAGCGGGCGCACTGCCGCCAGTCACGGCGTCCTTAGGCGTTGTGTTGTATCTGTAAACCGCCTCTGCGATCGTACACTTCTTCCTGGCCACGATCCTCTTCACGATTCGGTGGCACCGCTCCGCTATGCCGTTGCCGCTCGACACATACGCGCATCGGTGTCGAAGGCGGATCCCCCAGTTGTCCATAAAATGCCTAAATTCCCTGCTGCAGAACGCCGTGTCGTTATCCGTGAGGATCTCCTCAGGCGGCCCCCTTTCGTAGAATATGGATTCCAATTCGTGGATGACACTGGTGGAATCCTGCCTCGCTAATTGGTGCCAAATCGCGAACCTGATTGGCCCGCAGTCTATCAGCGTGAGGAAGTGTTGGCTGCTGTAGTGGGTTATATCCATACCCAACTGACTCCAAGTCGCGTCCACTCCCAGCTGTCCTTTCCGCCATCTGGCTGGGGGGGGGTCGATGGACTGGCACGTTTGGCACTCCCTGACCACTGCTCTTACTGCACATTTTGGTATTGATGGTCTAGCCAACTTCACAAAGTAGTAGGTCCATTGTACTCCGGGGTGTCCACTGTCAATGTATCTTCCTGATTTCGTCCTCCTCGACGGAGGCAGCACACAGAGGCAATGGCTTAGCTTCTTTCTTCATAGCCTCATACCATCTCCGTGGTACCCGAGTGAGCTTGTTGGCGAGGTTGTAGTCCGAGGTGACGAGCACTACGTCTACGGACAGGTTGTACTCCGTCACCAGTTTTTTCACAGTCTCCAGCCTCCGTCTTATCAGCATTTCGCTGGCTGCCTTGGTGCGTGCCCTGGCCTTGCTCGTGAGTGTGTCCGACACCCAGTGGTGCACGCAAAGTGAGTCAGTGTGCACACGCAGTTTCTTTACTTCCCATTGAAGTGCCAGGTTAATGCCCTTTATTACAGCGTCGAGTTCTGCCAGGTTGATTTGGGCAGCATCATTCGCCGGTCGCAGCCAGCAGGCATCCTCAACTACGGCCCCATCTTTCTCCAAAACTACACCGATCGCTAGAGAACTTGCGTCCACCCACATGCTCAGTTTGTCTCCCTGCACGCACCAGTCCCCTGTGGCGGGGTCATTCTTTTTCACACTAGCGACGGTCTCCTTTAACATTCGAACCAATAGTTTGTCGGTTATCTCATCGTCCCAGCCTTTGGTGACTGCATTTGCCCTCCTTTTTATGACGCCTGTCGCCGCACGAACCCATCCGCATACTGGAAGGTGCCCCACAAGTTTCCCGCACAGGGAGAACACGGCACGTCTTGTGTAAACGTCGGGTACGTCGGGAACTGCGGTTCCACGCCTCCACTTCAGGATCCCTCGCTCCTCTTGAACGCTCAAGCCCAATACGCGTGCGCCATCCTCAAGCCGCTCAGAGTCCTTGCAGTTTAGACCAAACTTGGCAAGTTTGGATCTTACGCGCGAAGATGACACGATATCTTCGTTCACGTATATATCGTCAATATACGCCGATGTTCCCTTTCTGATCCATTCTTCTTGTGACAACATGGCATTGACGATAGCCTTCATTATCTGGGGTGCTACAGTTAGCCCAAATCTGAGTTGCGTAAGACAGTATCTCTTCCCGGAAAACATCACTGTCTGGAAAGGCCACATCGCCTCGCCGATCTGGACCTGCAAGTATGCTTTTCTCAAGTCCAGTAGGGACACATTGGACCCCTGCCGACGCCACTCTCGCAGCTTGCTGGCACAGACGTCGGCGTCCGCTGTGAACGCATCAACGTGCGCATTCAACTCACGGTAGTCCATTACCGGCCTCACCTTTTACTTGTTAGGTTGGGCAACTGCCATCAGCGGTATCAGGCCCTTGGGGGGTCCAAGTTTGTCGTAGGGGTATGGAATCAGCCAACCATTCTTAATCCATTCACGGAGCTCGCTTTCGTATGCAGGCCTTATCTTGTCGGGCATACGGTACTCTGCCACTTTGTTTTGTAGTTTGGCCGGTTCCTTGTCTTCTGACCACCTCCAAGTGGCGGTCCACGCCTTCTGTTGGTCGTCGAATTCCACACTGAAGTCCGGCTGGTCGACTCTTAGTGCTGCGCACACCGGGGGCCTATCCTGAAACTCTACAATGCCAGCGCACGTTATGCGCACGCCGCCCAGGGCTTTGATGGCATCTTAGCCTAGCAACAGGTCGAAACTCAGCGGCTTTTCACGTGTCACCAGCGCTTCGACGTTGGCCGAGTTCCCAGTTCTTGTGCGAATGTGTACCACACCCACGCCGCAACGCATTCGTATTTTTCCAGTAATGGTAGTTATCCTGACATTCTTCTTTTTCCACGCCCGACAGAAGTCCGCACACACTATGGTGCGGGAGCAACTGGAATCAAGGAGGGCTGAACATAACGTGTCATTAACTCGGACCTGAATGACAGGGAGCGCCTTGTTTATTTTCTGTTCGGGGAAGAGGTCGGCACTGGCACCTTGTCCCCATCCCCGTTTCCCGCACAGTCTCGGGCCATGTGCCCAGTCTTGTTACAGCGGTAGCAGCGAACAGCCGTCGACCGCCTTCTACAATTTCTTGCCATGTGGCCCCGCCCATTGCATCTGTAGCAGATGACATCACCTTGCGGGCTAGGTCCCTGAGATGGTCCTTCGCCACTTGGTGGGGCCTGTGCGACGGCGACTACCGGTTCCTGCACCATCGAGTCATCCTTCATTATTGTCCTGGCTCTGTCCACTAGGTCACTTAGCGGTAGTGAGGACATGGTAGAGGTTGCTCGCAGGAGCTGCTTTGCTCCAGCGGGGAGTCCTGACAGGAATTTGTAGGCTAGGGCCCTCTCGGGAAGACCGCCGAACAACACCGTCAGCTTCTTAAGTTCGGCGAGATACACGTCCACAGTTTCGCCCAAGCGTATAGACCTCGTCTCAAACTGCTCCCATGCAGTGGCGGGGTCAGTGGCGAACGCCCTGTACAACGCTGCCTTGATACTCGAATAGTCACACTTCTCCTCAGCGCTGAGTTGCTGATATACAGCGAAGGCCCCGCCGGTCAGCCGCAGAGGAATCACGCGCTCGACATTTTTCACGCCGGACAACTGACAATGTAACTCGACCATCTCAACCCAGCTGAGTACCGGGTCGGATCCGTCGAATTCCGGTATCAACTTTAGATCGAACCTATCCGCCATTGAAGAAAAGAAAACCAAGTTCGGAGTGGGGGGGCCGAAATAGCTTGTATGAGTATCTTGTGTAGGAGACGGGGAGTCTCGTCGTGGGTGACGAAGCGTTTCACTGAAGAACCACGGCAACACACAGCGAACCAACAAACAATGACAGCCATGGCGCGAAGGTAACTAACAAAGCTCAGCTTACTGCACGAATAGAAACGGAACCCAACAGTCACTAACGGAACCCAACGGTCACTGTACTGATCGCCACGAACGTCAGAACCCGACTGCGACGCACCTCCAATGGACCGATTTTTATTCCTCAAAATGGCCTAGCTAATTTGTATCCCCGCACGATCCTGCGATATTCCGTCTCTAATAAAAGCAGGCAGGCGCCATCTTGAAACTCTTTCTTCCGCTGCCCCGACCACAGGATCAGCCACCACCCCACACGCCAGGCACACATGGACCCTCTTGCGCCGAGGGCTATGGTTAGTCTCACAGAATCTATCAGAGAAATGATTTAATGATTGAAAATACATTTCCCGCTATACCTTAGCTGGAGATTTTGTGGAGTAGACCTTTATACCATACCCTATCACAGGCCTTTGATATTTCAAAAGCAATTGCCTTAGAAAGGAAGTCTCCGTTGAGAGATTCTCTAATCCTATGAGATATAGCTGTGAGCACACCTGCTATATATCTAGCAGAATGGAAACCATATTGCATGTCGCTGAAGAGGTTATTTTTATTGATGTGGTTTACTACTTCTCTATTTAACAGATTCCATCAACTTACTTATGACATACAGGAGACTGATTGGTCTCTATTGAATTCTTAAATACGGGACATACTGATGAGGTTTTCCAGGATGTTGGGAAGCATTTCTCCTATAGACAACGCTTAAACAGCTTTGTAATTATAGGAACTATTTCTGGTTGAAGCTTTTTCTGCACCATAATAGGAATGCCGCCAGGGCCAGTTGCTTTACTGGAATCGAGGTTTTTGAGTAGCTTGACAACATCATGCACAGATATTTGTATGTTTGTTATTTGCCAAAACTGGTTGGAACCAAGCCACTGCTCAGCTACTTTAGACTTGACCGACTGAGCATACAACTCTCTCAAGAGGAGAGTACTAATAATCTGAGAAGACTTGTTTTCACTTATACTTCAGAGAATGCTACAAGTTGTTCTCAAAGGAAAATCTTTGATGATAGACTGTGTGACTGCAGTAAATAATAATAATAATAATAATAATAATAATAAATAGATTAATAATAATAATAATAATAATAATAATAATAATAATAATAAATAGATTAATAATAATAATAAATAGATTAATAATAATAATAATAATAATAATAATAATAATAATAATAACAAACGAAGCTAACTGCAAATTAAAAAAGATGAATTTCAAATGTAAACAAAGTTAACTTCAATTAAGAAACAAGAAAAATTAAATTTTAAGATTTATATCAGTAAAATTAATCGATCAAAGAACAAATTTACATGGATAAATAACCAATCATTTGGATTTAAGAACAATTATTTGAAACACGAAATGTTCATTCAGATGTGTATTGAGATTTTTCATAATTATTATGTTCTACTGGTAGTCAATTTTTCGGAATTATACGTGATCTACGGTGAATAGAAGCGGCTTATATCAACATACGTTATTATCACGTTGACGAATTAGATCTTATTAAAACACCGGTTAAGCAACGTAGAGCCTTGTCAGTACCTGATGGATGACTATTTGGGAATACCAGCTGCTGCATGTGGAAAGATTGCGACACTTTATAAAAACTTCAAAAACTAAGATCATCATCTCTTCCAGTCAAGATATATTTGTGACTTTAGATCGCGTGTAAATTTAATATTCCATAGAAACTTCTTCATTTTAAGGAACCCACTTGCTATAGCATAATGCAGTTCTAATTTTATGTACCTGATAACTAAAGAAGGGTCAAAAAGTGGAACCAAAAGGGAATAAAAGGAAACATGCGCCGTGTTATTGATATCTAATTCAGCTACTGTTTTTTAATTTGAAGTTATAAATATTTAATTTGAAAGCAAAATGGTTTAGTTAGCACCACATTAGCTTTTGAGCTGGAAAGAGATTGTTTTACTATTCCAAAATGCGGTTCCACCTTATCGTGTATTGATTTTCCATGACGTATTTTACTTGTACCAATCCAAAAAAAAATGCAAAGGTCAATTGGAATCACACCTGCTTCTCAATTCATATTAGGATAACACATTGCCATTAAAGGTTTTCTAATAATGATTTTATTTATAAAGTTCTTTTTATTTCCTCTTTACTGATTATATAAAAACATGATGAGAAGCTAATATTGTAATACAAGGGTGCTCTTTGCTGCCGTGAAGTTTTTTTTTTTCGAATAAACGATAAACAAGGCATGTTCTTAAATAAAAAAGGGTGAATGAAATAAACAATATTGATTAAATAAATTTGAATGAAATAAACAATATTGATTAAATAAATTTGAATGAAATAAACAATATTGATTAAATAAATTTGAATGAAATAAACAATATTGATTAAATAAATTTGAATGAAATAAACAATATTGATTAAATAAATTTGAATGAAATAAACAATATTGATTAAATAAATTTGAATGAAATAAACAATATTGATTAAATAAATTTGAATGAAATAAACAATATTGATTAAATAAATTTGAATGAAATAAACAATATTGATTAAATAAATTTGAATGAAATAAACAATATTGATTAAATAAATTTGAATGAAATAAACAATATTGATTAAATAAATTTGAATGAAATAAACAATATTGATTAAATAAATTTGAATGAAATAAACAATATTGATTAAATAAATTTGAATGAAATAAACAATATTGATTAAATAAATTTGAATGAAATAAACAATATTGATTAAATAAATTTGAATGAAATAAACAATATTGATTAAATAAATTTGAATGAAATAAACAATATTGATTAAATAAATTTGAATGAAATAAACAATATTGATTAAATAAATTTGAATGAAATAAACAATATTGATTAAATAAATTTGAATGAAATAAACAATATTGATTAAATAAATTTGAATGAAATAAACAATATTGATTAAATAAATTTGAATGAAATAAACAATATTGATTAAATAAATTTGAATGAAATAAACAATATTGATTAAATAAATTTGAATGAAATAAACAATATTAATTAAATAAATTTGAATGAAATAAACAATATTGATTAAATAAATTTGAATGAAATAAACAATATTGATTAAATAAATTTGAATGAAATAAACAATATTGATTAAATAAATTTGAATGAAATAAACAATATTGATTAAATAAATTTGAATGAAATAAACAATATTGATTAAATAAATTTGAATGAAATAAACAATATTGATTAAATAAATTTGAATGAAATAAACAATATTGATTAAATAAATTTGAATGAAATAAACAATATTGATTAAATAAATTTGAATGAAATAAACAATATTGATTAAATAAATTTGAATGAAATAAACAATATTGATTAAATAAATTTGAATGAAATAAACAATATTGATTAAATAAATTTGAATGAAATAAACAATATTGATTAAATAAATTTGAATGAAATAAACAATATTGATTAAATAAATTTGAATGAAATAAACAATATTGATTAAATAAATTTGAATGAAATAAACAATATTGATTAAATAAATTTGAATGAAATAAACAATATTGATTAAATAAATTTGAATGAAATAAACAATATTGATTAAATAAATTTGAATGAAATAAACAATATTGATTAAATAAATTTGAATGAAATAAACAATATTGATTAAATAAATTTGAATGAAATAAACAATATTGATTAAATAAATTTGAATGAAATAAACAATATTGATTAAATAAATTTGAATGAAATAAACAATATTGATTAAATAAATTTGAATGAAATAAACAATATTGATTAAATAAATTTGAATGAAATAAACAATATTGATTAAATAAATTTGAATGAAATAAACAATATTGATTAAATAAATTTGAATGAAATAAACAATATTGATTAAATAAATTTGAATGAAATAAACAATATTGATTAAATAAATTTGAATGAAATAAACAATATTGATTAAATAAATTTGAATGAAATAAAAGCTTGAAGTTAAAGTAAAATATTTTAATAAAAATTATTCAAAAATATTTTTTTTAATTTACTAAAAAGGAAAAGTTTGAAATGACTACAAATGTCAAAAGAATGTATTCAGTGAACAGTGAACACATGGCAAAACACTAAATGCATAAATAATGAACAAGAACAGGAAAATATGGAAAACTAGTAGTACTTACATTGCGTTGCCCGAAATGCAGTTAAAATAAAAAATTTTTACTTTTTATTTTGCTTGCACGTTTTTAAATTTATAGTAAACACATCTTACGTTTTTTTTTAAATTGCAAACAAGTTATCCCCTTTACTTTTTTATTTTTAGGTCATTACTTAAAAATGTTTCGAACTAACTATTTTTATGAGGTTTCTGAATTTTTTAGATGAGGATTGGTTACTCGTAATATATGCAGTGCTTATATTACTTGGAAAATCAATTGTAAAAGTGATATTCTCCTGAAGGTTGAAGGTTCAGTTCTAAGTGTAGGCAACCGAAAAATACAATTGCAAATTACCTCTACCCAGTTATGGCTGAGGGAACAAGAGCATGTGAAATAAATAAAGTGTTCTATTTGAAATTCTGTTCAAATTCCCAAGTTCAACAAAATACACCTGAAGAAGGTCGGAGGTTACATAAACCGAAACGTTGTGAAAATTACACCCAAGATGAGAACAGTAGTCCGATGAATCCAAATAATATGAATAACTATTTTAAAAATAACGTCATTATATTGCCAATAAGGCAGTATAACAATAACAAATAAAAATTGGCTAATCAGATGCAAAGTGAGAATAGTCAGTTTAAATATTATTTGGGTCTAACGGTTAAAATCCCACAAATCACGTGATGTTTGATTATAAAGAAGTATTAAACCAAAAAGAAAAAGGTCCTTTCTTTTGTGAAGAAATATTGCACGTTACTGTCATATCGACAGTTATAAAAGCGTTATAAACAGCTTTGAAACATTTGGAAAAAAAGACTCAGAGAAATTGGAATCAAAAAGAGGGTTTACACCATGGTAGTGACAAAAACTGCTGAAATATCAAGAATAATAACCAAGTATGGAAACCCAGACAACCAGCTAACCTCAACCAACCACAGGGAAGTTGAAAGAGAACAAAACATATAGGAAAAAAATTACACGAATCTAAAAGGACTGAAACTACAAGATTCTATGGGACATAGATATGCAAACAGATAAACCCATCAAAGCAAAAAGACCGGGTGTCATAATAGTTAACAAGAAGGAAAAGTCCTGTCAGGTTGTAGAATTTGCCATACAGCAGATCACAGAGCGAAGATCAAGGAGACTGAGAAGCAGAGCAAACACACGGAACTGGCCAGAGAGCTTAATGGGATCTAGAAAATGAAGAAAGTAAAGACAATTCCCACTAATAATATGGACGCTAGGAACGATACCAAAAAAACTTTGAAAAAAGAATGGGAGAGATTGGAATCAGAGGGCTCACAGAAAAATGCAACAAATTTCAATAATGAAAAGTGCAGAAATATTAAGGAAAACCTTTGAATGTGGAGACGAACATGCCTACACATAAACTACACACAAACGGGACAAAAAAAAAAAAAAACGGCTACAGATGCAAAACACAAAGGAACATCACATGGAATCATGAAAACTGAAACTGAATAATTGTAAAAATACCAGCACAACTTTTTTTGTGTGTGTCACCATGAATGGGCACTACATCAAATAATGAAGGTCAAGGAGGATGGAAAAACCGAGGAGAGAAAGCACTAGCTAGATCTCCGCTTGGGGAGGTTTATTGGCACTCAAATTTCAGTGAAGACCAATGGTCGCCGCCATTGAGAAATCAATGGTAAGCAGCTGTTGTGATAATGCAAATTCTTTTGAAAAGGTTATTGAAAGAAGTTAAGAGTACTGGAAGCCTGGGGAAAACTTGTTGTCACTCAGACTCGAGGGAACACCGCAAGTTGTTCTCAAAGAACAATCTTTGATGATGTCTTGTGTAACTACTATTAGTGAGTAAATAATAATAATAATAATAATAATAATAATAATAATAATAACAATAATAATAATAAACAAGATGACTAAATAAAAACCAACTACATCAAGGCAAACATCGACAAAACACAAGAAGAAAGCAAATGCAGACTCTGTGGAAAAAGAGAGGAAACAATAAACCATATATTAAGCGAATGCAGCAAATTGACCCAAAAGGAATACAAGAACAGACACGACCAAGTGCAGAGGGCAGTACACTGGGAATTATGCAAACAACTGCATCTCGAATACGCAGACAAATGGTACAAACATAAGCCCGCAACAATACTCAAAAACGAGAATTACAAAATTCTATGGGACATGGACATACAAACAAATAAACCTATTTAAGCAAGAGAACCAGCTGTCATAATAATTAACAAAAAAATGTCCTGCCAAATCGTAGACTTTGCTGTTCACGCTGACCACAGGGTGGATATCAAAGAAAAGGAGAAACTGATCAAATGCACAGAGCTGAAAGAGATATAGATGATGAAGAAAATCAAGATAATACCTATAAGGAGATCTAGGAACAATTCCAAAAAAACTTTGAAAGAAATTGGAATCAAAGGAATGGCTGGAAAGATACAACGAATAACAATAACAAAAACAGCAGAAATATTAAAGAAAACACTTGAATGCGGAGACATGAGCCACATGCACGGGCCAGACAAACTGCTGCAGGGGCAGAACATGAAGAAGCATTGTATGGAACCAAGAACATTGAAGCTGCATATCTATAAGTTCTCTATCCCCTCCCCCACCCATTGCCCTATCACCCCCCCCCAAAGATCGATACCAAAAAGTCGAAAGGGGTTAAGGAAGATTGAAAGACAGAGGAGAGAACGCTGACCAGACCTCCACAGGAAAGTGCCAAGAGACCTGGGACATTAAGGAGGCTTATTGCCACTCAAATTCTAGTGGAAACCAATGGCCGCTGCCAGCGAGAAATCAATGGTAAGCGGCTGTCACGATAACGCAAATTCCTTTGCAAATGCTATTGAAAGAGATAGAGAGTACTGGAAATCTGGGGAGACTTGTTGTCACTCAGCTTTCGGGGAACACCAAACGTTGTTTTCAATGAGAGATCTTTTATGACCTGCGTGAAAGCTCCTTGTGAGCCAACAACAACAACAACAACAACAACAATAATAATAATAATAATGATAATTTACAGTGGAATCGAAGACTTGTCTTACACTTGTTCAGGTCTGTTATGTTTTCGTTTGTGTGTAAATTTTGCCTGGCTATCACCATCATCAGCAGCAGCATCTGTGGAGTTAAAAAATAGCAGACGAAAAAGTAAGCGTTTTTAACTGAAATTTAAACTTAACTTTCAATTCACGGTTTAATCGAGGACTCTTCTCACACTTGCTCGGATCGGTTATACTTTTGTTTGTGTGTACATTTTGGTTGGCGGTTGGCGGCGGCTTAGACGGTGACAAAACAACAATCAAGAAAAAAAAAGTAAGCGTGTCCCACTTTTTGTTTGAACTCTCGATGCTTGAATGAAATGAAGACTTGTTGCTACATAGTCTCATTCAAATAATAATAATAATAAATAATAATGATTGTAATAAAAATAATGATAGTAATAATAATAATAATCTATATATATAAAAGCGAAAATGTGTGTTTGTATATCTCGCAAATATTTCGACAGAGGCGACGGATTTTGACGAGTTCGGTATTATTTTGAAGCTCGACATCTTGGACGACAAATATCGAAAAATTGGCCCAAAACATTAATTCCTTCACCCTAAACTAGTCATTTTTGTAGAGGTAGGGGTAGCCACAAACCGTCCTCTTATGACAAGATGGCTCTACGCATGCGCATATGACGTCAGAACATGAATTATTTGAAATATTAAAAAAAAAAAACGACCTACTTCCGTCGACGTCCATTTAGCTCAGTTCATTAATGTGCGGCATCATCATCTAAAGCTTGTGAGTTCGAATCGTGGTGTGAGATGTCTTTTTCCGATTTTTAAAGGTTTAATATTGAAACAGGGTTATTTAAGCCATTTTTCACGTTCTTTGGGGTTTTTTTTTCGGATTTTTAAAAAAAGTTTCAACGTTCGTTTTTCTGGGTTTTTTTTTTTCGATCACATTTTTTTTGTTTTTGTTTTTCCGATTTTAAGAAATTTTAACATCGTTCATTTGCCTTACATTAGTTTTCTTTTGTTGTTTTTTTTGTTGATTTTTTTTGAGTTTTAACATTTTTTTAATAATATTTAAACAAGGTGATTACTTCGCTTATTTTTTTGTTTTGATTTACCCCCCACCGCCCGAGCACACACACCTCTAAACACCCGGGCCACTCCAGGTACCCCCCGCTAGTAATTTATAAAGGAGAAATAGTACCAGCCATTTTCTTACAAAATTCTTACATGCATCTCGAAGGACTTTGAAACCATCTATTTCATATCAAAATGACTTACTGATTTTTCATCTCTGAAGGAAAGAAAATATACTCGTAATAATTTTAAAAACGATGATTATAGTTATCATTATAATAATGCTTAATAGTCATCACTAAACATCTATACATTTAATATAATGCTTAATAGTCATCACGAAACATCTATACATTTCTACCTCTAGACATGCATTAGAGTTCATTCTTATCCAGTTAAGTACTTAACAGCCAAAGTATGTACTCAGTAGCAAAGCGACCTGCATTAAATAACTATGTCTCCTCCTAGATAGTTTTGCAACGATTAACACGAAACTGAACCGATACTCCTTGCTATGCCAAAATGTTCCATGACTCTTAACTGAAAGCTGAAATTATCTTCCTTTAATAATAGACACTTACTTTATACCTACAACTTCAACTTATTCGCATCTATTGAAAACCTGCCCATATATCTATTTACCAAATTACACATGATGCAAAACTTACCTACTGTTTTATCCGTACTGTATTGCACTTACATCTTAACCCTCCTGTCATCTAAAATATACTGAGATTGGATACAGTTTTTAATACCTACTCATACTGTAACGTTATCCTATACCTAAGCTAACATATAAATAAAATAAAATAAAATAAAGAAAAAGCCTCAAACCACATTAACTCCTAACAAGTCTGCTTACAAACTTAGTTGCTTACACTGCATGAGCTTTGCTTACCCTCTTTATCCAGTAACAATGAAATAGCAATGCCCCTTAATCACTTTGAGGAGTGTAACTATTCAGCAGATATATAACCTCTAGAAACTAACCCAGTAACATTAACTAACCACGTGGGGTCGCAGAAATACCTGGATTAGGACCCAGGCACAGGGAAAACCCTCTCAGTTCTGACGGACCCAGTAGATCTTCCCAGATCATCCGTCTAGGAGAAGGAAAATTCTGAAACTAAACCAAAAGGGAGGAAGGCCTCTTCAGTCTTTGATGACAACCTTCCTAGAGCTCAAACAAATTACCGTTTTGCAAACCTAAACTGGTTAAGGAGTAGATAGGCTCTGTCTATCGCCCGGCTCTCATACTCCTTCTCTGCATATTAGTCAGGTGCAGAGACGCTATCACAGTGATTCGACAGAAACACACAGTGGTAGATCTTGTTTCTTGTCTAGGGCAATGAACGCTGTTTTCTCCACTCCCGACATATCCTACCTCTCAACACTGAGCACTTGGGAGTGCTTGAGTACCACATATGCCTTGCAATTAGATTGGGTTGACCTTCTTCTGATGGGTTGAGGGTACCAGATTGACAGTTCCTGGCTACTTTTTCCGACTGGTAGTACAGGTGCCCTAACTCTTTGGTAGCGCTTTGAGTGGCTGCTTCATCAACAGTTGCATAATATCGGGATGTTTATAGTGCCATGTTGCGCATGGAAAGGGACCTTGCACTCATCCCCGATGGGCTTTCCTGAGGCCACAATCCTAGTTGAAGAAAGGTCAGCTGATGGTCTACTTGTGTTCCATGTGTGATACTCTGTGTAACCTCCTGTTCAGCTCCCTCTTACCTAAACTGAAGCTCTTTAAAAAATATGATGACAGTACAATCTAAAAATAAGCTTAAACCAGGCTTAGGGTCAAACAAATCCGACTTGCCTCCTCCCTTGAGGCTTGCATTCACAAACATCCGTGGGCTTAGAACTAATTTAGCTGATGTTGAAGCATTTCTCCTAACAAATACCCTGGATATCTTAGCACTGAGTGAGACTAACCTACACTCCTCCATCCCCTCTAACTACTTTAACATGCCTGGATATCTCCCACTCTGCCGTAAGGACTCTGACAGACACATGCACGGACTTGGAGTTTACATTCTTAATACCCTGCCCTTGACTAGAGAAACAAACCTAGAATTGAACGATGAAGCCTTTATGTGCTTTAGACTTAACATGCAACACAACATTAGCTACTTTTATTTTCTTTACCGCTCTCCCTCGACCCAGGACTGCACCATAATAAGCAAAGTCTCTGACAGCATAGATGCAGCACTCTCCCTCGACACTTGTGCACAAGTACATGTATTTGGTGACTTTAATGTCCATCACAAAAACTGGCTTAGATTCTCTACTTACACAGACGCAGCGGGTAGCACAACACATAGCTTCTCTATATCTTACAAATCACAAATGGTTACATTCCCAACCCGTTTCCCTGACCAGCAAGAACAACACGCATCACTTCTAGATCTGTTTTTGACCACAGTTCCCAATGATTGTATAATGAATGCCGACAGACCACTTGGGAACGCTGATCATGCAGTGATAATGGTTGAAATCGTCCTAAACTCTAGGGCCAAAACTGAAGAGCCAGTGCTCAAAACAACGAGATATTATAAAACGGCTGACTGGGAAGCCATCAGAGATCTTATAAGAGATGCCCCATGGGAAAATATTTTTTCTCTTCCTGCTGAACAGTGCGCAAATGAGACCATTGAATGGTTCAAAACTGCAATTGAAGCACATGTCCTTATGCGGAAATTTTATAGCAAGCCCCACTCTCCTCAATGGTTTACTTCGATTTGCGCAACTGCCATTGCTCAAAGGCAGCATGCATACCGCAGATTTAACTGACATAAGTCCAGTTCAAACAGAGAGAAATATATAGAAGCTAGAAGTAACGTTAAGAAAGAAATAGCGACAGTTAAAAGAGAATTTACTGAAACCACTAAAAAACGCATCAAAGTACAAAAATTAGGAACTCGTGACTTCTGGAAAATCTACAACAGTGTAGTAAATAATGGGCAATCAACAATTCCTCCACTAACCAACAATCACGAGAAGGCTAACATGCTTGACAGTTGGTTTGCCTCAAACACCACACTGGACCCTCTTAACCACCCCCTACCTGACTTTCCTATGCGAACAGGCGCCACGTTAGACGATCTGAAAATCACCCCTGCTCAGTTGCATGCTATCATAAAAAACCTTGACACTTCAAAAGTATGTGGACCCGATCTCATCCCAGCTGTGCTATTAAAAAAGTGCTCAGCTCTACAACAACTCTACAACAAATGCCTTAATGAATCTTGCTTTCCGGACTGTTGGAAAACTGCTTCTGTGGTACCAGTATTCTAGAATTCTGGCGAAAGAACGGACCCATTAAATTATCGCCCCATTAGCCTCCTCCCACTTTTTGACAAAATATTTGAGACCTTAACCATGCTTTAGTCCATCACCTTACAGATGCTAAACTTCTGACTGACCCACAATATGGATTTAGACAAGCCCGTTCCACAGCAGACATCCTAACTGTAATCTCTGAGCGTATATACCACTCATTGGACAAAGCCGAGGAGGGCAGAGTGGTAGCTCTAGATATATCTAACGCTTTTGACAGGGTATGGCAGGGGTCTATCCTTGGACTGTTGTTCCTGATATTCATAAATGACCTCCCCGACAAAATTTACTTCTGAGATCGGTATATATGCTGATAACACAACACTCTATAACAGGCTCGACAGGAAAACAAATGAACACATAACTAAAGAAATGGCAGAAACACTAGAGGATGACCTCCAATCTGTAGTGGAATGGCGACAAAAATGGATGGTCACGTTCAATGCTGCCAAGACTAAACTAGTTTCCTTCAATAATTACAAGAAACACATAGCAATGGCCAACGACTCTTTATCTGAGAGTACATCTTTCAAACTCCTTGGCCTATGTTCCCAGGAAACATGAGTTGGAACAATTACATTGAAAGCATTGCCAGGGCCGCTGCAAAGAAAGTAAGCTCTCTTTACTGTGCTAGAAAATTACTAACACCCGAAAGTATCCTGTACTTCTATAAGGCCACCATTCGCCCATGTATGGAGTATTGCTGCCACATCTGGGCTGGTGCATCTGCTACTAGTCTCTCGCTCCTTGACAAGGTTCAAAAGAGAGTCGCAAACCTGATAGGCCCTGAACTGGCATCTAAGCTTCAGCCTCTGTCCCATCGACGAAATGTTGCATCCCTCTGCCTGTTCTACAAGTATTTTAATGGAGAATGCTCTGACGAACTGCAAGCACTTGTGCCCGCACGACATAAACACCCTCGACAAACCCAACAGGCAGGCAGCTAAATCTCACCCCCACACAGTAGAGATGCCTAGATGTAAAAGATATTTCTACTCCAGTAGTTTATTCCCCAGAACCGATAGACTTTGGAATTCCATTCCAGGTCCCTGCTTCTCCAACTATACTGACGTGCAGAAGTTCAAGTGTAATGTAAACAGACATCTTGCTGCCCAAATCCCCACATAGTACCCCAGTAGATGTTACCCCTGATAGTAGCCCCCTATACCAAAGTGGCAATGTGCCTTATTTGGGGTGAAAATGTAATAAAAATAAAAATCTCTCCAATTATGGATCAAAGATTAAACCATATTGGAGGCAGCATATCTAAGAATAGTAAGTACGTGATGTCAAACAACAGCAATTTTAAATACCGGCTTGACATTTGGCGGTATTTAATAGCTTTTCCTAGCACAAACTGGGTCTTTAGCCTAAGTGAACATTTCAGAGATGGTATCTCAATAAAAATACCAGGGAAGGAAAATTCTAAACAAACCATTCCTCATATTATTCAAATATGAGTGTTCAAAACTATCAAACTGAGAACGACGTAAATGGGATCACAACATCAACATCGAGTGTAGGTCGCATTCAGGTAGAGGAAAGAATGAGACTTCTCAGACCGTCACCCAGAAAATTCCTCAAAGCACTATTGCTAGAACAAATTGGACTAAAGCCTTAAATAAAATTTTAATGAAGTGTTATCTGAAGAGTGGTGCCCCTAATGGACGATACAGAAAAGAATGCATCGTATATGGAATGAACTAGGCCTGTTTAAAATAACAGAACAAAAACTTGCAGGACAAGCCTGGATAATAAGAAAAAATGGATTGCTGTCTGCCCTTGAAATTGAAGATTTAAAAATAGAAATTAAGAAAGAGAGTGTGGATATCAATAAACATGATGAAGTTGATGAAATGATGAAGGAAGAAGGAACTACTGAAACTGAAATTGTAAATGAAAATATTCAACCTTTTAACAATCAGATTCTTTCCACAGAAACAATTGTTAATTCATGATTGAGCACGGGAAGATGAAATTAGAAGATGGAAAGATAAGAGCTGGCAATTTAAAACGGCCGTCGAACCTCTGATTTTTGAATCGGAGAAGACTAAAATCTATCACTACCAACGTGAATGAAGTCCTGCCATTTTTACCAGTAAATAATTTAAAACAGTGCATTAACATCATTAAATCTGCTGCTAATATCAATGTTGCTTGGAATGGGAAAACGTAAAAAAGAAGAAAAGAAAGAGCTCTGGTGATGGAAACGTCTAAATGAGCAAATAAAGCAACTTCAAAAGAACCTCCGTAGAGGACACGCTGCCGTAGAAGGCAAACTCAAAAGTCAGAGTGCATGTGATGCACTAAATCTTAAATATCGGCAGAATAGACTGTTTGAGAATCACAAAAAATTTCTTATTAATCAATGAGAAAGAATTGAAAGAGGGAAGGACGTTGTACCTAATGCTGATGAATGGCATATATTCTGGAAAGGCATTTGGAAAAAGGAAGAAAAACATCATGGCAATGCTGAATGGATCAAAGATATTGAAAGAGAGCTGTCCTTTAGAATGGATCAACAAATGAATATAACAGTCACTGGAGTCCAGGGACACTGGTTTAAAAACCTCCCAGCTCTCCACCCTCTTCTTGCAACAGTGCTAAATGACTGTTTGGTGACGGGTAACTTTCCTGGTTGGCTGACAAAGGGAACTACAGAAAGATGAGACAAAAGAGGATGAAGTGACAAACTTTAGACTAATCATTTGATTCTCATGTGGAAACTTTTCACTAGCATACTGCCTGAAAGTACCTATGATCATTGGGTTGGGTAAACTATGAGAAGGCATTCGACATGGTTCCACATTCATGGATACTCAAATGTTGGGAAATTTTCGGAATAGTTCCTGACATCCGAGCGTCTATAACAAATAGCATAAAGAATTGGGAAACCAATTTAACTTCAGGAAATGTTGTATTAGGCAAAGTGAAAATTAAGAGAGGGATAATAATCTTTCTCCTCTGATTTTTGTCAATCGCTTTATCCCGTTGACATTTCTTTTGCGAAATGTGAAAGCAGGGTATGAAATCGGAAAATAGCTTCCTACAGTCACCATCTACTATTTATGCATAACCTTAAAGTTTTTAGAAAGAATGAGAATCAACTTGATACATTGATGAACACGATCAGATTGTTTAGTAATGACATAAGGATGGAATTTGGCATCACCAAATGCACTATTCTTGTGATGAAAAACAAGCTAGTTCACCTGGGTGAAGAAGAGTCAGCGATTACAGGAGAGAGAGAGAGAGAGAGAGGGGGGGAAAATTATTTGGAAAAATCTACACAGCGCATTCTTTAAGAATACTGAATTTAGAGATTACGACAGCTGGAATTGGTTGGTCAGGGGAGATCTTAAAAAATCTACTGAGACCACATTAATAGCAGCCCATGAACAAACCACTCGTATTAGGTCCATCAAACATAACATCCGCAAAACTGCAGAATGTACAGAATGTGTAAAGAAAGGGAAGAGACATTAACGCATATTGTATCAGAAGGCCCTATGCTAGTTTAACACCAATATAAAAAATAGAGACACGACAAAGTCGCTCAGGTCCTACACTGGAATATATGCAAACTCTATACATTAGACCACAATAAGAAGTGGTATGAGCATAAAGCAGAAGTGATGCAGGAAAACAATACCAAACATTTGCGAAATGCACATACAAACTGATAAGGTCCTTGAACACTCCAGACCTGATATAATTTTACTAAATAAAAATAAGAGAACTTGCTCAATCATTGACGTAGCCTGCTTTTTCGACACCAGGGTGCGAGAGAAAGAAAAAGAAAATACCAAGATCTAAAATAGGAATTAGACTCTGCAAATGTAAAGAAGTCAAGGTGATTCTCATTGTGATTGGAACGCTTGAGACCATAACAAAAAGCCACCACAAATGGCTTAATCAGATTGACAAGTCAATTTCTTTTACCATTTTGCAAAATGCTTTCCTGTTGGGAACAGCGAAAGTGTTAAGGTATAGCTTGAATATCTAAAAAAAAATAAAAATAAAATAAAAAAACAACATAAAAAAGTTAAGAATGCTATGAAACAATAATGATATAATACCAACACCTCGAACTGTACGTCAGCTAAGGTGATTCCCATTGTAGTTGAAAAGCTTGGGAACATAACATATAAGCCACAATAAATGGATTAATCAGATTGACAATACAATTTCTTTTACAATTTTGCAAATGGCTTGCCTGTTGAGAACGGCGATAGTGTTCATGCAGCTTGAATGTCTTAAGTCAAAGGAATTGACCTGATGTTCAAGAAAAAACTCCAACTAATAACATCCAAAAGTTTAGACTACTATGGAATAATAATAATAATAATAATAATAATAATAATAATAATAATAATAACAAAAACAACAATAGTGATAATAACAATAGTTATAATAATAATAACAAAAATAAAATTAATGATAATAATAATAACAATAATAGCGATAATAATAATGTAAATAATAATAACAATGTAAATAATAATAATAATAATAATAATAATAATAATAATAATTCTGATTTCGTTTATCATCGTCTCCCTGAAAAGAGATGGGATTCATTTCCAGAGGATTTCTATCAATCCATGCTCCAAACTAGGAGCTTCAAAGATCAAGGGTTTTCCTAAGAATGCTGGTGGTACCTACAATAGCAGAGGTCTGAAGGCTGCCTAAAACATTGGGGATTCGTAGTTTTTCAATTGTCCTTCCAGACGACTTGATACTACTCCTAGCGTAGCAACTACGATCTGGATTATTTGTGTTTTAACCCCATGTAATATGCCTTATCTCCAAGACCAATAGAGCATAATTGCTCATCTTTTTGTTCTCCTTTTCTCTCACATTCCTCCACCAGGGTACTGAGAAGTCTACAATCTACCAGTTTTTTGAGACTTTGTCAATGACGACCAAATCCGGACGATTATGTTCTAATTGATTGGTTGTTATGACACTTTTATCCCCCTATATCTCTACATTGCCATCCTCAATTGTTCTCACTTCATCAGACACCACCTCAAACCACTTTCCAGCACACTTCACCCCAACCATCTTACAGACATCCCAATATATCCGGAGTCTCATGCGATTGTGTCTTCTGCAGTAGTCTCTCTGGGCCAATCCACTACACCCTGCTGCAAGGTGACCAATTCACTCTGAGGTCTTACCACAAATCCAGAATTCTGCAGCAACTTCTTTGCATTTTCTTCCTAGCCATTTTCTCTGCTCTTTCTCTATCCATACATTTCAGACACTTAGCCTTGGTCTCACATATTCCACCTCACTGGCCACAACCTTAAGCATCTACTCCTCACTTCTAACCACATGCTCCTTCAACAACATCTCCTCAGTTCTTACACAATCTTTTACACTTTTCAATTCTCTCCCACCGTCTTTCCTCTTTTAATACAGCCTCGCTATGCTACTTCGAATGTTAAATATACGAAACATTGCTAAAACTTTTCTTGTTTTGATATTCATGGCATGCAACTCTTGGTCAGACCATTCTAAAATTTTCGCACTGTATCTCAAAACACTGACCATGCACTCATCACTTTTATTAGGTTTCCTCCATACAGTTCGACTTTCCAATTAGTTTCATTCTTCTAAGATACTCCTTCCTGACTTTTTCCTTCATTTCTCTCTTCATAATGCCTACACCCTTCAACACTTACAAATACTTATACCCTGTATTTTATATTTCTTTTATAATTTCTTCATTTGGCAGCACTAATTTAAATGAACCTTTACTCCCCTTTTCATCACCAGCACCGCACATTTACTAATCCCAAACTCCATCCCGATGCCTTCCAAGTATGTCCCTACGAGCACTGCCAGTCTCTCCATTTCCTTCTCATTTCTACCAAATATGTTCAAATCATCCATAAACAGTAGATAGTTGAGGCGTCTGCCACCAAATCCAAAGTTATTCCCCAGCTTCTCTCTTTTCAAGAGGATGCACAGTGGCATCATTATCATTACAAAAAGAAGTGGAGGTAACGAATCTCCTTGGAATATTCCACGTTTAATGCCACCTGCCTTAGCACCTCTGTTTGCTGTCAGCACTGTTTTCCATGGAGCCATACTTGTCTCCAAAAGCCCTATCACACTCCCAGCAACCTTATAATAATAATAATAATAATAATAATAATAATAATAATAATAATGATAATAATAATGATAATAATAATAACAATAACCGAGACAGCTCGATCAGAAGACCAGGAAACTCTTGACCATGTAGTATGTACTACACCTGAAGGACGATATGAACCGATTCTATGTGAAAAGGAAAGACGGATGAAGGGGACTGGTTTGTATAGAAGACTGTGTAAATGACACAAAAAAAAGAACTACAAAAATACATAATAAAAATACTGAAAGTATAATTATGGCAGAGAGAAACACGAAAAAAAAAACAAAAAAAAACAAAAACAAAAACAAAGAGACAAATGATAAACCAAGAAAAGAAGAATGGGAAGAGAAACAACTACATGGAAGATTCGCAAGGATAACAAAAGACAAGTATTATGAAAACACCTGGACGTGGATGCAAAAAGGACACGTCAGCCGAGAAACTAAATCCTTAATAACGGCAACACAAGATAACTCGATGAGAACCAACCACATCAAAACAAAGATCGCCAAAACACAAGAAAACAGCAAATACAGACTCTGTGAACAAAGAGACGAAACGATAAACCATATAGTAAGTGAATGTTGCAAACTAGCTCAAAAGGAATACAAGAACAGGCATGACCTGTAACATGATTGTCTTGAGGGAGCGATTTGCTCCCCATTGGGGAGGTTAAGACTCCCCCTGGAACCTGAGGAAGGCCGGGTAAATATGCTAAGATTGTCTAATTGAATTCCGGACAACAGTGGGTATCAAACATACTTGAAATAAAACAGATATATTTTTTATTGTTAAAACCAGACATGTGTTTTGTTGTTTGAGAATGAGGAGACCGGAAATGTCAGAACAATGTGGAGATGAAGCCAGACCTATCGTAGCGTCGAGGACACCTGTTTCAGACGAGGGATTTCTGACTGACGGGGTTGACCTCTTGGGGTCGTGTGAAAATAATTTCACTTTTGGTCTCAGATTGCAAAACTCTGGTCGTATTGCTGAATTGTACACACACAATTTGGGTCTGAAATTTCCCAGAAGCGTGTTGGACCTTGATTGGTTGAGTGGATCGACCGACTCACCCTGTGACCCTTCTATAAAAAGCCAATACCCACTTGAAACAGACAGATTTGCGCCGAATCTCGAGAAGAAACAGCTCCTAAAACGCCTGACGACCCCCTTTCCACTATCCTGACCAGCAATCCCGTGAGCAGAAGAAAGAGATTTGTGAACCTTAAAATGTTTTGGTGACTAAACGATGTACATATGTAAAAAGGATCAGTAACTTTTGTGAAATTAACTTTTAGTAGTTAGAGAACCTGATTTTGTCCGTCTTGTCTTTCCGGCGCGCATGCAAAGCTTGCTTTTGCTTTTCAACAGAATTCAACACCGAGACGCTAAGAATTCAGGTGGAGATCTCCCGGTAGACTTGACATCACGAGCCACAGTTTCCGAAGAAGGTAGAGGTCAGTTCTTGGCCTGAGTAACGGGAGACCCGCCACAACCAAGTGCCAAGGATCGTCCACTGAGAATTGGTAACAAAAACTGCATCTCGAACGCACGGACAAATGGTATAAGCATAAATCAGCAACAGTAATTGAAAACAAGAATCACAAAATCCTATGGGATACGGACATATAAACGGATAAACCGATGCAAGCAAGAAGACCGGCTGTCGTAATAATTAACAAGAAAAAAAGTCCTGCTAAATCGTAGATTTTGCTGTCCCAGCTGACCACAAGATAAATATCAAAGAAAAGGAGAAACGTAGTAAATACAGAGAGCTAGTCAGTGAGTTGAAAGGGACACGGATGATAAAAAAATCAAGATAGTACCTATAGCAGTAGGAGCAGTAGAAACAATTCCAAAAAAAAAAAAAAAAAAAAAAAATTGGGAGAAATTAAAATTAGAGGAATGGCTTGAAAGATACATTTAATACCAATAATGAAAACAGCTGAAATATTAAAGAAAACCCTTGAATGCGGAGACTAATACACATAAGACACATGCACGGGCTACACCAGAGACAAAACATGAAAAAGCGTTACATGAAACCAAAAACATTGAAGATGCATAGCCATAAGTTCTCTATCCTGTTCTCCATCTCCTTACCCAATCACCGCCCCCATCCCCCCCCCAAAAAAAATAGCCGAGAAGGGTCAAGAAAGATGGAAAGACCGAGCAGAGAGCACTGACCAGACCTCAACTGGACAAGTGTGAAGAAAACTAGGACCTTGGGGAGGATTTTGCCACTCAAATTCCAGTGGAGACCAATGACTGCTTCTAGCAAGAAACCAATGGTAAACGGCTGTTGTGATAATGCAAATTTATTTGCAAATGATATCAAGAGGTGGACAGTACTGGAAAACTCAGGAAACTTGTTGTCACCCAGCTTCCAAGGAACACCACACGTTGTTTTCAAGGAGAGATCCTTTATGAGCTGAGTGAAAGCTCCTTGTGGGCCCATAATAATAGTGGTAATAATAGTGATAATAACACTAATAATAATAATAATAATAATAATAATAATAATAATGATAATAATAATAATAATAGTAGTAGGAGGAATTGATGGGAAGAGATAATCGGCAAAGTAATTGTAGCAGTGGCGTGATAAATGAATATAAAGATGATCTGAATAAGTAAATGACATAAATAAAGAATAAAGGAAAATATTGAGGAAAGAAAGTGAAAAAAAGAAGAAAAATGAGGAAGTTTGAAACAATAAACAATGTATAAAATAAATACGTCTTATATACGTTTGAAGCCAAAACAACGCATTATTACAACATAAACAGACATTTATTTTGTTTGAAATTTAAGTTGAACATAAATTTCAAACAAAATTTATGTTCAACATAAATTTCAAACAAAATTTATGTTCAACATAAATTTCAAACAAAATAAATGTCTGTTTATTTTGTAATAATGCGTTGTTTTAGCTTCAAACGTACATAATACGTATTTATTTTATTCAAACTCAACCGGCGCTTCTAAGGAACAAAATCTTAAATAAACAATGTGTTTATTTTCATCGTAATTATTTCAATCTTCGGTTTATATTTACAAAATTGTAACATATTTCCGTCATTTTTAATAGAACGTATACTTTAATTTATTTACAAATATAAAGTTCTAGAACAGTATCAAATCATAATATAGTGTTTTAAATTCTATAAATGCTTAAAAAAATAAAGTTGAAGAGCTACGAAAACGGGAACCCATTAAAACGAGTTACCTGTTGTACTCTAGATTTTTTTTCTACATAGTGATACATGGTCAATATCTGCAACAGTGAGATGAAACTTCCAGGTCATAGATTCATAATTTCAGTGATAATAACAATGCAACTTGCAATTTCCTCCAATCCGTTTGGGTGGAATGAAAAAATAAGGGGTATTACTATTGGAACGTATAATCTTGTATAATCAGCCTGACGTCTGGTCTTATTTTCGCGAACACATTCCTAACATTCACTTATTTGCCTAAAAAATAAACGAGCAAACTTTTAAATTGTGTCTGTACTTATAATATTGAGCACAATTTTTTTTATTTATTCTTATATAAGCAACTCATTACGATACATTCAAGCGAACTGTCCTTCTTTCTAAAGATATGTGTGTGTGTATGTAAACGTGCTAGAAATAACTTCCGATATTAACTTAGAAAATGGATCATTTCGCAACACCATCATAGATTATATAGTTAATTAGTTGTCTTATATTGATACAGATTAATTATTCATTAGGTAACATATTAGTCTGTATGATATACGTATCTTAATTATATATATATACACACACACACATATATATATACATATATATATATACACAAACATATATATATATATATATACATATATATATATATATATATATATATATATATATTGTGGTCATAAGCATGATAGCTTCAAATAGATGAGTCAAACGCATTTATATTCAACATACAAAAAAAAAAAAAAAAAACCCAAACATCTAAGTTCTTATATTAAACTATTTGTAGGAAATCACAAATATATATAAATATATATATATATATATATATATATATATATATATATATATATATATATATATATATATATAAAGTTATAAAATGTATATCGCGATTAAGCTATACTGAATATTCCGCATTTCATCCACTTTAGGATTCTTCAGGCTTAGGCGCGAATTCTGTGGTTGTTTGTCGTTTTTATATGCTCCTCTTCTATTGAAATTTTAGTTAGCCAATAAGCTTACTAGTATCCACCGGGCCCTTTCTATCAACCAATGAGAATGCATTTATCGGACAAAGGCCTATTTGACCTCTGGTTGACCTGTTCCTTTGTGTGTGCTCTATTTAGCCTGGATATTTAGCTTATTGATCTTTTTTAAATCTAGATTAGTGTTTTTTTATGTTAGTTTATATATAAATATATATATGGGTACACACATATATATGCACATACATATACATACATATATCTGTGATCGTTTATGTATGTATTTATATATGCATATATATGTGCATATATATGTGTGTACACATATATATATATATTTATATATAAACTAACATAAAAAAACTAACCTAGATTTAAAACAGATCAAGAAACTAAATATCCAGGCTAAATAGAGCACACACAAAGGAACAGGTCAACCAGAGGTCAAATAGGCCTTCGTCCGATAAATGCATTCTCATTGGCTGATAGGAAGGGCGCAGTGGATACTAGTAAGCTGATTGGCTAACTAAAATTTCAATAGAAGACGTATACGTATATATATATATATATATATATATATATATATATATATATATACACACATATATATACCTGCACACATGTTTCTTTCAGTATCGCGCACTCTTGTATTAACCTCGTTCAACTTCATTGGTTATCAACCTCTGATAAAAATAACCTCAAGTTATATATATATATATATATATATATATATATATATGTACTAGCAGTTCAGTCCAGCGTTGCTCGGGCCCTATGTACTCTTCATAACTTGCCCTACATGTGAATACACTTTATGTAAGATTTCAAATATTTAGACCTAAATTTGTCTGAGTAATTTCGTAGAGAACGCTGCGGTCATTTTTTTTTATTTTTTTAACTTTGACCAAATTTTGACCCCTTAACATTTATTATTTTGGTCTCAAATCAAAATACAAAGTTTGACTCCTGTCCAAGTTACCTAAATCTAAAATTTCAAGTGTTTAGACCCTATATTAGCGGAGTAATTTGTTAGAATCTGCAAAGGTCAACTCTTTCAAGTTTGATCATTTGGCAGCCAACTTTTCGCCACCAAACTGAGTAAAATGCATGCCGCGTACCTGTTATGTATAAATGTTTTAATGTCTTGCTGAAAACTGATTAAAAAGATTTTCCCTAATCTCAATACCCCTTATGTCAAATTTCGAGCCTGTAGACCGAAAATTGACAGAGTTATTTGCCAGGGAAATATACACAGACAGACAGACAGACAGACACAGATATTTTCATATATATATATATATATATATATATATATATATATATATATATATATATATATGTATATATATATATATATATATGAGGTATTAAGTACCAGCAATAAATTTGCAGACATTTTTCTTTATAGATACTTTTATTAGTAGTACACACATGCTAATCCCATTCGAAGTAATCTCCTCCTGCTGCAATACACTTGTACCATCCCAACAACTTCTGGGAGGCCTCCTAGAAGTTCTCTTGTGTGAGCACTGACTCTCGTCACAGACTCTTTTATCTTCTTAATTGTCTCATAACAACAGTCTGTAACGTTTTTCTTGAGCTTAATCAAAAGTCATAAAGAGCAAAGTCCGGACAATAAAGAGGGTGAGGAACTGTCTTCCTTCCCATCCTGATGAAATAGTCAAGGATGAAGTTGTGGTCTGGTGTATTGTCCTGGTGGAAATGCCACTGACCCGATTTGGAGAGTGCTGGCCTCTTCCGATGAAATCTCTTTCTGATCTCCTTTAAAACCTTAACATAGTATTTATTGCTGACAGTGGGAACCCAGTGCATGCAGATAATGCTCGTGCTGTCAAAAAAAAGTTTCATAAGTTTCTTGGTAGATTTGCTTGGGTATTCTTGGGTCCGGGGGAGCCAGCATGCGTTCACTGAGAACTTTGTCTCTTAACTGTGGGTAATAATAGCAGTAGATCCAGCTTTCATCGCAGGTCACCAGAGCATCAAGAACTGCGGGATCTGAATTGATCAGCTCGACTATCTCTCTGCTGCCATGACACCGTCTTTCTTTTTGATCTTCTCTAAACACTTTTGGGACAAACTTCGCGGAAATATTCCGCATCTTTTGTTACTCGAGATTAATTATGTGTACAGTTCCCACACTGATACATAAAACTGCGCACTTATTGTCTCTATAGACATAGGCCATCAACTCCCCGTATTTCCTCCTATAACACAGAACAAGCTAGGTAACATACAAATATCCGTGCATGAGGTCGCCAAGCTAACCAAGAACCTAGATTCCAGTAAAGCAACTGGCCCTAACGGCATCCCAATTATAGTGTTAAAAAAGCTTCAACCAGAACTTGCTCCCATACTTACGAAACTATTTAAGCGCTGCCTTAAGGAGAAGTGCTTTCCGACTCCCTGGAAGACCTCATCAGTTTACCCTGTATTTAAGAATTCAGGTGATAAGTCATCTCCCTCTCAGTGCAGACCAATAAGTATCCTGTGTGTTATGAGTAAGTTACTGGAATCCATATTAAATAGAGAAATAGTCAACCACCTCAGCAGGAATCAGCTTCTTAGTGACACACAATATTGTTTCCGCTCTGCAAGATCTACCGCAGATGTGCTGACGGTTATATCCCACAGGATTAGTGAATCTCTTGACAAAGGGTTTCTTTCTAGGGCAATTGCTCTTGACATATCAAAGGCCTTCGACAAGGTATGGCATAAGGGTCTACTTCACAAGATTTCCAGCTACGGTATAACTGGAAATGTTTTCTCAATCATTAAATCATTTCTCTCCGATAGGCTCATAAGAGTAGTGGTAGATGGACAAAAATCGGAGGCCTGCAATATAAATGCTGGAGTCCCTCAGGTGTCCATCCTGGGCCCAACTCTCTTCCTGATCTACATCAATGACCTCCCTAAACACATACTTAAATCATTCGTTGACATCTATGATGATGACACGACCATCTACGGCAACACATCAAAGGCTTTAAATGACAAAGTTCTCTCTGATTCTCTCTCCTCTGATCTCGAGCGCGTGGTTCAATGGGGGAAGATGTGGCTGGTTACCTTTAATGCATCCAAAATCAAACTCCTATCCTTACATCATCAACGCTCTGATCCCCATCTGGCATCAATTGTGATGGATGGCTCTCGTCTGGGTGAGGCCCCGTGTTTTGACAAGCTTCTAGGTTTGACCTTTACTCCTGATCTGAAATGGAACACGTACATCAAGTCTGTTGCCAAGGTTGCTGGAAAGATGGTAGGATCCTTCTACCGCTCCAGAAGATATCTCATTACTGATGCTATTCTCTATCTATATAAAAGCCAAGTACGTCCAAGGATGGAAAACTGTTGCCATATCTGGGCAGGAGCTGTTAAAAACAGCCTATCCTGCTATGACAGAGTACAAAATAGACTTCGTTGCTTAGTGGGGGATGCCCTTTTCTCTACCCTGCAACCTCTCTCCCACAGAAGAGACGTTGCGAGCCTATCCTTGTTTTATCGTTATTTCCATGGCAGGTGATCGTCTGAACTCCAATCTCTGGTCCCCCCTCGCCAATCTTTCACGAAAAACACCCGTCTAGCTGAATCCACTGTGAAAAATTTCCCCCACTCTATATCTGTGCCTAAATCAAAACGCGTATTCCATGAACAAAGCTTCTTTCTTAGAACTGCACGCCTGTGGAACTCTGTTCCGTCTGCCTGCTTCCCACCGGACTACAACTTGGATGTCTTCAAGTCCAACGTTAACAAATTCCTAATGAACCGCCCCCTTAAGTAAACACTTCATCAAATCTCCACACTAACGTAATGTACTTGCAATAACCCTTATCCTTGAGTGGCTTCCGGGCCTTGATAAGTGGTGATCACTGTGTAAAAAAAAAAATCAACTCGAGTGTTCTCACATCCTTACTACACACACACACACACACACACACACACACACACACACACACACACACACACACACACAGACTTCCCGCCTTTCTTGAATCTGATGCAACTCAAAAGCTGATGCTCGATTCATGCAAAATAATTCAAAAGCAGTCTGAAGCATTCCATCCGTTTCTGAAGCATTTTTTCCAAGTTAAGTGTATTCCAATTCCCGTTGTACCTGTTCATTTGAAGTTGAAATCATAAAAACTGTTTAGTCACTTCATAAGAAGTGTAGTAATGACCTACTGAATTTTCAAAAGTCTAAAACAATTTTAATTGTCTGTAGTCATTGAAATCTTATTGACGGAGCCTCGTATATATATATATATATATATATATATATATATATATATATATATATATATATAAATATATATATAAATAAATATGTATATATATAAATATGTATATATGAATATATATTATATAAATATATATATATATATATAAATATATATATAAATATGTTGGATGTGATAACTAATGGCTACACATATGCAAACATGTTTCAGAGACCAACATGCCAGGGAAAATCACCTCATCAGGCCAAGAATATCCACCCTTTCTTCCAATCTAGATGTTTTATTCTTCTTAATTAATTTTCAGTAGTATATTGATCTCATATTTTTGATTCATCATAGAACTTCTATGTCCATAGAATCTCTCCTTAAATGTTAATTGCGTACTACCTATATAAAACTGTTCTTCATTTGGGTTTTGCTCTGGAAATATTTTTGCTCGATATACTACTGAAGGTGTTAAACATTTATTATTTAAGGGACAAGTATTAGGTATTTGAGAGTTACAGTTTTTAATAGCTTTAGAATTATACACATTAACTTTAGAATCCTTTATACTAGTTGTTTCGCTGTTATTTTTAGTATCTTATTATTATGTTTTTTTTTATAATCCTTTCCAAATTATCGCAATAGCTGTAGCTTAATTTTAAGGTATTTCTATTAAAAATACCATGAAGTATATTTCCTGGCGGAAAGTGCTTTTCTACAAGTTGTAAAAACTTTTTCCAAGTTTCGTTTTTAGCGAGCCATTAAATGGAGGTGAGAACCAAATCACTTTCCTATTTCTATTTTTTGATCTGCTATTATTATTATTATTATTATTATTATTATTATTATTATTATTATTATTATTATTATTATATGAAATGTTCACGTTTTTATATCCGCTATTTTGTAGCGCTAAGTTATATATATTTTTATAATTATTAAATACGGCTTCATTTGACGAGTTATTATTAATTCTGCTTTCTACTGAAACTAGAATGTGTTTTATAATGGCAGGCTGGTGGTTAGATTGAGGATTAATATAGATGGGATTGGGATTTTCTTTCATATATGGTTTAAAAATATTATTTTGTAAATCGAAACTTACACGTAGAAAGTTGACTTGTTTTAAATTACTGTTTATTTCAACTTTGAGACCAAACTTCTTCAATTATTTATGTATCATTTTTCTAATTTCATAACATTTTACATTAGTAGCATTTTTTACACACGTAAGTCCATCGTTTCTGTATAATCCTATATCCCCTACTTTAATATAATTATTTTTTGTTAAGGTATACAATATGTAGAGACCTAGAAGATCCGTTAGTTCAGCTGAGACAATATATATATATATATATATATATATATATATATATATATATATATATATATATATATACATATACATATATATAAATATATAAATAAAAATATATATAAATATATAAACAAATATATATATAAATATATGAATATATGTATATATATATCTATATATATACATATCTTCTTTAATATAAAGCTGAACGTCAGTGTGTGTGTCTGGTCACGAATAGGCTCCTATATGGTTGACTATTATAGAAAACTGATCATATATAATGATTGAAGATGTATCGAGACACAGGAAGGGGTATGTTCGATCTGGCATGATTCGTCAAAATTGTAGGGTCTGCATACGCGCCTGGTCCACAAAGTATGGAAATAAAACATTTAAAAATTAAAAGTTATTTTGATATAAATGTACATAATAATAATTTGATGAGTATGTTTTAACTTAAATAGAGATGGTATTATAAAATTGTGGGGTGTGGATTCCCGGCTGGCCCCCATAGAATGGAAACAGGCACAGTGGGAATTAATAAAGACTTTTATTATCTATTTGCGTAAGTATACTTTGATAATTATGTTTCATTTTGAAGATATGAGGAATAATCAAATCATAAGGTGTTCGTTCATGACTGGCCTACATAGAAAAACAATATGTCACAAAGTTTAACAAGGTTTTTTAATATGGATCAACATAATGTAACGTGCATCCAGGAGATAAGCGCCCGCGTGTTTGCGTGTTGTGTGGGTACGTGGGAGAGACGGATGAGGGGAAAAAGACTTACCTCGAGACCAGCTCAGCGTTACCGACCAAAAATAGAAAAGAGGGACCAAGATGGCGACCGCCGTCTTTTGTAAAGTATGATGTCTCGCAAAGTCACATGAATTCTCGGAATATGCAAATTTAGCCGGCCTAGAACGACGATAAAAGCGGGTGAGGGGAAAGACGTGGGAGAGTGACGATTGAGTTGGCTGGGGAATTGTGTGGCTGTTGCTTCTTGTGCCGTGTTGAGGATATCTTACCGTGTTAAAGAGAGAGTCGGGCGCCATCTTTAATTTTTCCTTACATTTTTTTCTTACAAGCTATCTCGCCCATTTGGCCTCTAGGACTATGACCGAGTCGAAATTTGACTTAAAGCTCATACCCGAGTTTGACGGGTCCACGTCCATCGTCGACTGGGTTGAAAGGGTCGAGCTGACGTGTGACCTTTGTGAGGTGAAAAGGGTACACACTGTAATTCCCCTGAGATTGGCTGGGGGTGCCTTGAGTGTATATCAGCAACTCAGTGCTGCCGAAAAGGGAGATGTCACCGCAATTAAAGCTGCGCTGTACAAGGCATTTGCCATGGATCCTTGTGCGGCCTATGAAAAATTTGCTTCCCGAAAACTTCTACCGGAGGAAAGCGTGGACGTTTTCTTCGCTGAGTTAAAGAAACTCGCAGTTCTGTTCGGTGGAGGGGTGTCGGAGCGGACGCTCGCGTACGCGTTTGTGGCGGGCCTTCCCACTCGGGTGAAGCAGCTACTGAGAGCCTCAACCAGCGTTTCAACAACGACCATGGAACACTTGATGGAACGTGCTCGAGCCATCATCAAAGATGAGGAGGACCTGGGGGAACCAGTTGTGATGGCGACACAGACAGGCCAGATTGGCGCTCGGGAGATTCCGAATCAGAACCCTGCAAGCAATGGGAAATGTTTTCGCTGCGGCCGACGCGGACATTTTGCAAGGAATTGCACCAACAGGGGGCGTGTGCGCTGTTTTAAGTGTGGCGGTTTGGGGCATCTAGCCCAAAACTGTGCGGGAAACGTATCAGGGGAGAGGACGTCAGCGCCGCCCTGCTCCCCGAGCAAAATTTGAACAAGGCGCAACCAGTAATAACCGTCTACGTAAACAGGATACCCTGCTCAGCACTTCTCGACTCAGGCTGTTCGCATACTATAGTGAGTACCAGGCTGTGTCCAAGTTGGACTAAGAGGAAGATCAAAGTCACCACGATAGGAGGCGAGACCCAGACATGCTGTGGAGCTGGAACTGTCAAGATCTACACGGACACTGGTGCAGCCACTAAGATCAATGTGCTCGTGACCCAAGGAAATCTCCTGGGGTTTGACCTGTTGCTCGGATACGATGCCATCAAGGCGCTGGGGGGAGTCGCAATTCATCGGGATGGAAAGGTGCGATTCTTAGAGGCCCCAGTGTGTGCAGCGCTCCATATCGATCAGCCGGATTTTACAGTGGACTACGACTCGCGCAAGAGGGCCTGGATTGCATCTTGGAAGTGGACCGAGGGAATGGCACCGACTAAACTCAAGAATGGGGTTGCAGAGTACCCTATACCCAGTGAGGCCCGAGCAGAATACGAAAGGGAACTAAAGGCGTGGATCCAAGATGGCTGGTTAATCCCCTACCCTGAGGATAAGCTTGGGCCTCCGAAGGGTCTAATACTCTTGATGGCAGTAGTCCAGCATAACAAGTCGAAAGTACGGCCCGTGCTGGACTATAGGGAGCTTAACAAGCATATTGAAGCCTACACTGCCGATGCTGACGTATGCGCCAGTAAGTTGAGGGAATGGCGTCAGAAAGGCACTAATGTCTCAATATTGGATTTACGAAAAGCCTATTTACAGGTGCGAGTTGATGAGACGTTGTGGCCGTTCCAGACAGTTTGGTTCCAGGGGCAGAGGTACTGCCTTACACGCCTTGGCTTCGGCCTAAATGTGGCACCACAGATCATGAAGACTATTGTCAACACAGTATTGTCCCAAGAAAAGCCCATGAGGGACTCAACGTCAGCTTACATTGATGACGTATACGTCAATGAAGATGTACAGTCTGCGTCGTGTGTCAAAGAAAAGTTGGCTCAGTTTGGTCTGGAATGCAAGAATCCCGAACGTTTAAGGGAAGGAGCACGTGTATTGGGATTGGATGTTTATGAAGAGGATGGCACCCTACAATGGAGGCGTGGCAGTGAAATTCCAAGCATCCCCAACCTCGTTACAAGGCGGACCGTTTTTTCTTGGTGTGGAAAACTTGTTGGTCACTTACCGGTCTGTGGCTGGCTCCGCGCAGCTGTTGGTTTGATTAAACGCAGAGCAAATTTAACAACCACGGGTTGGGATGACATATCCGGTGATGTCCTACTAACTCTGATGATTAAAGAGACACTGGAGAGAGTGAACAAGAAGGACCCTGCCTGTGCGCGGTGGTGTGTTAACGGAGACAACGTAGGTGTGTGGGTTGATGCCAGTTCTTTGGCGTTGGGAGTATCGTTGGAGCAAGGAGGAAACGTGTTCGAGGATGCGTGTTGGCTGCGGCCCGTAACAGATTCTCAGCATATCAACCTGGTAGAGCTGGACGCTGTTGTAAAGGGGGTAAATCTGGCCCTGCAGTGGCAGTCTAAGAAGTTGACCTTGTACACAGATTCTCTCTGTGTCTACCACTGGGTGTCTGACACACTTTCAGGACGGACACGAATCCGTACCAAGGCAGCAAGCGAAATGTTAATACGGAGAAGGCTAGACACGCTAAAAAACCTGGTATCTGAGTATGGGCTATCACTGAGCGTCACTCTGGTGCCATCACATTGTAATCGTGCTGACCAACTGACCCGTGTACCTCACAAATGGTATGAAGCCGCGAAGATGGGAATGGAGATTACTGCTCGATCTTGTGCAGTTGCAATCGACCCATGTCAAATACAAAAAATTCATGCACAGAGCGGACATCCGGGTATCAAGAGGACCCTTTATTTTGTGAGGCGTGCATACCCAGCA
>NC_136494.1:54631088-54666088 GCF_053919585.1 Euprymna scolopes
TATTTAGTGTAAAATGTTTAATCGTTTCGAAAACATGTAGTGTTTATCTGTATATTTGAAAAATTCAAATGGCGGCAGACTGTTGAACATGTAAAGTTTGGGAAAATGAGTTAAAACTAAAAAAACTCTACAAAATACTGTCAGGAACTCACTCAATATATGTTACCGTGACATAAGCAGATATGTAGACATTATTTTTATAGTTTTTTTAGTTTTAACTCATTTTCCCATACCTAATGTATTTAATACAGTGTGTCGCCATTTGTAATTTTCAAATATAGCAGTAAACGCTGTGTTTTTTGAGCCGAATAAACATTTTACATTAAAAAAACAAAAAAAATATGTATTTTGATAATAAAGTAACATATCTTGCCTTTGATAATATTTGTTACACTTTTATTTTTTGACAACTTTTTCGAATCTATATATACCCAATAAAAACACTAAAAAGTATCCAATTAGGTAGAAAAGTAACTTATCTTGCCTTTGAATATATTTACTTGTTATATATTTGTTTTTGTTGACAACTTTTTCAAGTCTTTGTGCAAGTACAAACCCAAAGGTGTATTTTTCTGTCCAATTTTATTTTTAGTACCGCGCTTAAATTTAAATTTCACAGTATCTTTTTTGGGGGAGGGTATTTTTTTTACATTAGGTCCACCTCCACAATTTTCGACAATGCTGAATAAGAAAATCTCATTTAAAATTTGCAGAGGCAATTAGTTTTCGAGACATAAAGGTCTGTACTATGCACTATAGTTCACTGACGGCCATGAATAAACACTCCCAACCTTCCCATATTAAGAACGGCTTTCGGAATAAACAACACCGATGCCTAACCACATGTTTTAACGTTTCACCTGTCTTTCGTCTGTTAAAAACGGCTTTTGGAATAAATACCACCATTCTCCCCATGTTAAGAACGGCTTTCAGAATAAACACCCCCAACCTACCCATGTTAAAATTGTGGAGGTGGACCTAATGTGAAAATTTACCTTTTGTTTTTTTTAATAAATTGTTAGTTGAAAGCACAGAATAGTGAAAAAACACCATCCCCTCCCCTTGGTAAGAAGAACAAAAAATAATAATGGTTTTCTTGGTAGAAACTTTTCTGTATTTCACCTAACAATTTCTGGTGCTAATGAACTTACTGATCCGCGCTATTTTTTAAATCGTATTTCCAAGTTTAATTAAAGTTTTATGATATGTTTTTTTTTTCATTCAATTGTAAGGTTAAAGTACAGAATAGATACAAAACACCCTCCCCTCCCCATGTTAAGAATGGAGCACGGATCACTCTCTACATGAGTACCTAATATTCTTTTTCAGCCATTCTTACCATAGAGAGGGGATGGTGTTTTGTAACTATTATGTGCATTTTTAACTAACAATTTATTATTAAAAAGAGATATTGTGAAATTATAAAAAAATAAAAAGATATTGTGAAAGTTGAATTTAACTTGAACCCCCCCCCCAACAATGTGAATGGCGCGTTCAACATTGTAGCCGGACCTTATTTGGCAATAAGGTCACATTAGTCGATTAATAGGTGCTAATGCACTTACTGATCCGCACTATTTATTTAAATCGCATTTCCAAGTTTAATTAAAGCTTTATGTTTTTTTGGTATTTTTTTAGATTAGGTCTACCGGCACAATTTTCTTTTAAATGACGACTTTTAAAGGTTTCCGACTATGCTGAATACAGAAATTGAAATTTTGCAGAAATAAGTAGTTATCGAGATATAAATAGTTGTTTTATGCATTGTATTCTTTGGCGGCCATCTTTGTTACGCGCATAGATGTTTTTATGACGCGCGCAAGCGTGTAAAAAGATGGCCGCCAGATATTACAATGCATTATACAAATTTTTAATATCTCGATAACTACTTATTTCTGCAAAATTTCAATGTGATTTCCGTATTCAGCATAGTCGAAAACCTACAAAAGTCGTCATTTAAAAGAAAATTGTGGAGGTGGACCAAATCTAAAAAATTACCGTTTTTTTTATTCAATTGTAAGGTTAAAGTACAGAATAGGTACAAAACACCCTCTTCCCCCCATGTTAAGAATGGCTTTTTAGATAATAACGTTATTATTTCAGCACGGGTCACTCTCTGCATGAGTACCGTACTTTCACCTAACAATTTAATAAAGAAAACATGGTACTTATGCATATATATATATATATATATATATATATATATATATATATATATATATATATATAACTACTTCATTTACTCACATAAAATTAATATACGAAAGTATATGGTCCCTTTTCTATTGAGGATTTATTCAGCCAATCAGCTTTCTAGTATCCACCGCGCCCCTGCCTATCAGCCATGCATTTTATCGGACAAAGGATTTGTTTAAAAACTAGGTTAGTGTTTTTTTTTTTAGTTTATATATATATATATATATATATATATATATATATATATGTACATACATATATGCACATATATATACACACATATATATACATATATGTGTGATCGTTTATGTATATTCATACTTATTTAATTTATTTATTTGTTTATTTTCTATTGTTTTTGTTAGTTTTAAAACTATTTTGTATCGCTATCCTAGAGTAAATTTTATTTTGTGAACACAGTTATTTGCTATTTCTCTTCTACAGTTTAATAAATGTTGGGGTGCTTTAAAGTACAGGATAGCAAATTTTTCATGAAGGCATAATCTACATGGGTCGTCTAGATGGCTACACGTGGTAGCTTGTATTATTATTTTCCATTCGACTATCGGCGAATGTCCGCTCCCTTTGAGTTCACAGTATTTATTCGCTAGTGTTGTTTTTATACGATGTTTTTTTTTTATTGTTGAATGTACTTTTGTGGTCATAGTATCGGGTTTTGAATCTAAGGAAGTCATACCTACGTAATATTTCTTGTTATTCGGGTTTTCTTTCGCAAATATTGTTGCATGATAAACTACAGATTTCGCTCATAAGCCTGAGGAATCCTAGAGTGGATGAAACGCCGAATATTCAGTGTAGCTTAATCGCCATATATATTTTATAAATTACTATATATATATATATATATATATATATATATATATATATATATATATATATATATATAACTACTTTATTTCATTACATAAATTAATATACAGATGTATAAATTTATGCGTAAACTTTAAGTATTTACTTGAACAGTGCTCAATACGTAAGTAGAGCTAAGTAGTAAGTTATAAAATATATATGGCGATTAAGCTACACAGAATATTCCGCGTTTCATCCACGCTAGGATTCATCAGGCGTATGCCTTTTTATATACGCACCTTCTATTGAATTTTTAGTTAGCCAATCAGCTTTCTAGTTTCCACCGCAGCGTTCCTAATCAGCCAATGAGCAGGCACTTACAGGACAAAAGCCCAGTTTACCTCCGGTTTTCCCGTTCCTTTGTGTGTGCTATGTTAACGGGAAACATAGATATCTAGTGTCCTGAGCTATTTTAAATCTAGGTTAAATGTGGTTGTTTTTTTTTGTTTTTATATGCTAGTTCATGATATGTGATGTGTGATAGTTTATGCATATATATGTTTATTTATTTTTTATTTGTTTATTTTCTATTGTTATTGTTAGTTTTAAAATTATTGTGTATCTCTATCCTTGAGTAAATTTTATCCTGTGAACAGTTGTTCGCTATTTCTCCCCTACAGTTTAATAGATGTTGGTGTTCTTTAAAGTATAAGATAGCAAATTATTCATGAAGGCATAATCTACATGGATCGTCAAGGTCTCTACATGTGTTTGCTTGTCTTACTATTTTTCATTCGACTACCGACGAACGTCCGCTTTCTTTGAGTTCCTAGTATTTGTTTGCTAGAGTTGTTTTCATACAGTGTTTTTTATTATTGAATGTACTTTTGTGGTCATAATATCGAGTTTTGAAATCTAAAGAAGTCATACCTACGTAATATTTCTTGTTATTCGGGGTTTCTTTCGCAAATATTGTGGCCTGGTAAACTATGCTTTTGGTTAGACGCAGTGTGTGCGGTATCTACAGTTGCATTTATGTTGTTCGTTATTAGTATTTCTATTTTTATTTCTAGTATGGTTGTCGTTGTCCGGAGTTGGTTTATTATTATTATTATTATTATTATTATTATTATTATTATTATTATTATTATTTCTACTAGTTACATATGTGTCCTTTGTATTAGTTTTATTTTTGTCATGGTGTCCACCTTTTTATTTTTTATTTGGTTGTTGTTTTCATTGCTTTTATTTAATATTTTGTTATTATGTGCTTTAATTATCATCTCGAAATTTATCAGTAGCTGTAGGATAACTTTATGTTATTTTTATTGAAAATTTTGTGTAAGGGATTGGTTGCGGGGACGTGCTTTTCGATAAGATCTAGAAATTTCTTGCCAAGTTTTGTTTTTAACATTTGATTGTATGGCGCCGTATACCAGATCATATTTCTTTTTCTATTTTTAATTTTATTATAGTTATTGATGTTTTGTTTGATATAAATATTTTTGTATCCACTATTTTTTAGGGCTGTTTTATAGATATTGGTTGACCTGTTAAATACATTTTCATTGCTTGAGTTATTGCTGAGTCTACTTACGATCGAGTTAGGAATCTCTTTTATAATTGATGGTGGGTGATTGGACTTAGGGTTTATGTATATTGGATTATCATTATATTTTAAGTAGGGTTCATATGTGTTTTTATCTAAATTTAACGTGGCATCCAGGAAGTTTGTTATTTTTATGTTAGCTAGTACGTCTACTTTTAGGCCTAATTTTTTCATTTCCTTGTGTATGATTTTCTTAAAGTTATCTCCCTTGACTTTGTTGGAGTCTTTTATTATAGCTAGTCCACCATCTCTATATAGGCCGATATCCGTAGTATCAAATATGCTTGTGAGGCTATATAGAATGAATAATCCCACAAGATCTGATGCCTCTGCAGAATTCCCACCCATCGCCAAATCAAACGAATCAAAACTCAATAGACGATGCGTATATAAAAACGCGAGACAACCACAAAATTCTCGCATGTCTGATGAATCCTAGCGTGGATGAAACGTGAAATATTCTGTGTAGTTTAATCGCCATATATATTTTATAACTTACTACTACTACTACTACTACTACTACTACTACTACTACTACTACTAATACACACACACACACACATATATATATATATATATATATATATATATATATATATATGCATGCATGCATGTATATATTAATTAATTGTTGCCATAACACAGTTTTTCAATATGGGTAGATATCCAAATGTTTCAAGCTGAGGAAAATGATATTCGTAAAGTCTTACGAGATATTCCATAAAAATATTCCCAATAGGGTGGGGAAAATATAAATTCTCATATTTTAGCATAAAATACTTTAAAAGTTCTTTTTTTTTACCTTCAAAATCATGCTGGTCCATTGAAGTTCAAGTTTCCTTTCAAAAGCTTTGTTTATTTTTATTTAATTTTATTTTGCTTCAAACTTTTGTATTCTGTGAGAAGTCATATATCAGAACCTAGTTATGATATAGTTTCTTGAATCAATTGGTCTTGAAATATTTTCTAAAAAATACTTTCTTGAGTATTCCTTTTAAATCAGCTAAAATGTTATTGGAATATGTGTGTGTGTCTTTGTGTGCGTATTTTTATGTGTACGCTTGTGTGAGTGTGCTTTTTGATACGAAAAGACGCGAACTGCTTGTATGTTTCAAATCTGCTTTAATACATTACACCTATTTGTTCTCCTTGTAAAGCATCATTTGATCGTTTTCAACATGAATGTCATCCTATCTAGACAAACAATGAACAGAATTATTAACAACCACCTGCGCTGAATATAAATTCTTTTCACTAAAATATCTTCATACTATTTCGTTTTGTTATAGGTGCGATAAGAAAACAATATTATTAAGCACTTATACCCACGCATTTCCATGGCGAAAGCACGTCCACGGTTATTAGCATTGGTAGAGGATGTGTGCACGCGCACACGCACACGCACACGCACACGCATAGATATTCACATACACACACGCACACACATATACATATATATGTGTATGTATATATAAGTACTAATTTACAGACTGGCGGTTTCTTTAGTGTGTCTACACCTGCATACCTATATGAAAATAAAATAAAAACGTGAAAGTGACATAGTATCTGTTCTAATTTCTTGGGTTTTATCTATTTTAAACAGAAAGTAGATAATATAGAAGAGGACACATGATAAAATCACCTTTACATAGCGCTTCTCAGTAGATCACCGAAATAAGCGATATTGAATCATGACAGTACTAGATGGCAAAAATCGGAGAGTACCAGGAACTGAATTTAGCAAAACGGAAACACCTCTCTGCGAAATTGCAAGAATTAACTTCATGTAGGGTATATGCGAAAGGAAAAAAAAGTACCGTTTAAGGTTAATGGTTAGAAACAAAAACAAGAAAAATAAGTAATATACGACGTACCGGGCGTATCTGCATCGCTCTTTGGGAAAGAAGAAGGAAAGGATGGCTAGCTCATTTATATATCCGAAGGGCATCTTGGGAAGGCAGTGCATGATTGGAGAAACTATTTTTTTTTGTTGTCTCTTCTTTTTTTTTTATAGGAGTATATAAAAGCCGGGGAAAAATTCCCTGCAAGGAACACAAAAAGAAAAGAGTTGTGACCATCTTCTCTTGAAAATATTTTGTGTTGCTGACGATTGTGCGGTGTGGCATTGGTGGCGAGAGGCCAGGTGTGCTCGATTGGAAAAGAAGAGGGCAGAAACGTGCTGTTGTAGAGCGAGTGACTCACTCCTTTCCGAACCTCAGAACCGAATCCTGATCGTAACCCCACACTTCATCAAAATTATCCCCACTCAGCGAAATATTTATGAAGCTGGCGATTGCTTATGAATTTAAGATTCTTTAAAAGTCATCTTGCATCAAAATGCTGACTTCACCTGCCCTGTCTGAATCCAGCACCAGGTGGATAGCGAAGGACAATTATTTGATTATTTCGTTCGTTTGAAATTTTGTCCTAACACGATTTTATGGCAAACGAATACGTTTTTAACTTAAATGTCGAACCGCTCTAAAATCAAGGTACTGCACCTCGAACTAGGTTACATGTTGCCGTAGTTAGTGACTCGTGATATTTGAAGATGAGATATGAAGTTCTTGATGGCTGTGGAAGTCAAAGGCAATTTGGATCTTACCGGATTAGACATAATGTCCGGGTTTGATTGGGAAGCAGATAGAGATGTAATGGTTAAAATATACTGTGCATACGGATGTCTATATCTTTAGTTGCTAATCAGTTCTTAAAAGACTATTAACGATACAAAATCAATGATGAAATCTAAGCTAAACTGTTGATACAAAGAATTGTAGAAGTCTAACGCCGCCAAGGTATAAAACATAACTTACATACCAGGAAAAGAAAAATATTTAAATATAAATATCAATATAAAAAGATAAAGATAAATATTTTGGGGGGACAAAAATATTAGATTTTATTTTTATTTCTCTACAAATTACGTCATAGTACATATAGACTAACAGAGTACCAGAGAGATGGCCCGTGCATATTTTCCGTTTTTTTTACTTTTAATCAATATCACTTCACTTTAATAAATATCAAGTTAAATGGGAAAGTAAATTCATAATTGTAATCAGAAAGTATTTGCTGCTGAATAATACAGAAAAAGTGTTTTATCTCGTAGATTAAAAACTATAATAATTTGTTTTACTACTGATTAATCCTAAAAGAAGGATTCAGTGAATATATGCTAACATGGGAAGCATGTTGGTCCTAATGGAGATGATGCTAATTTATAATTAGTAGGACTTTTAGGTTTGGTTCGAGGGGGAAAACACGAAAAATTGACGGGTAGACGAAGGAATAGACAATTATATAAAGAAATGATACTAACGAGAAGATTAGCCGAACATGGAGAATACAAAAATCATGGTCTTTTAAATAATTACACAACTGTGTCGTGAATTGATGTGTTTTGCAGTACTAAAATATGGCGGATGTCCGACGAGTTTTACGGTTCAGATTTGTCCGCTAATGATGATGGATTCTCCCGTCGATTTCAACATATGAGCTTCGTCATAACAAATTAAATTGCTCAGAAATCCACATAAATGATTTGTTTACAGCCGTGAAGACTTTGTGCAGAACCAACCACACGTTTTAGTACAACTGCTAATCTTCGTCGGTGCAATGCCTGCCACAAGATAGAGCAGACAGTAGACTTCACTCTTTACATCAGACATTTTCCTTCTCCCAGATACATGTCTATATTGATATGTGTGTGTTTCTATGTTGTATTCACCCTTTTATCATATTTTCCTTAAGATCTTTATTAATTTATTGGTTATGCTTCAGCTTTAAGACGAAACCAAATTAATATGGAGAACGCAAAATATTTTATTTTATTGTTTTTTTTACTGTTTCATTCATCTGCTTTACATCATAAAAACAAACCCTTATTGAATGGTAAACACATGATACGCCACGCAATACATCCAACACAAACCGGCCTTATGACATCCATTTCATAGTTTCGGCGGATAGTTTTGAACGCGGTTTGCTAAATCCACTTGCTGTTCGCTTTATAATTGCAATCGATATTGTTATAAACATACAAAAAAAGTGTTATCTCAGCAATTAATCTAGGTGAAATTTGGAAAGACATGTCTATATCTCAAAGTGAAAATATAGTTTAGTGGTTTTAGAAATTATCTTCTTTTTCAGCCTCTCTACCTAATATATATATATATATATATATATATATATATATATATATATATATATATATATATATATATATTATTTAAATGATGAAATCCACGTCAGTAATAAATGTAGATCAGTATTAATCAATAATAACAACCAATCAGTAAAAAAAAAAAAAAAAAAAAAAATGACCAACTCCTTGATCTGACTATGGGCCCCTTGAGCACTGCAGAGGCATCAGACCTTTTATGGTTATTCATTACATATACACTCACAAATGTATTTGATAACAAAGATATCGGACTATGTAGAAATGATAAGTTAGCTATAAGAAGAGATTCTGACAAAATCAAGGTTTTTTTAAAGTACGCTTAGAAATTAAAACTTTAAAGTACGCTTGGAAATTAAAACTTTAAAGTACGCTTGGAAATTAAAACTTTAAAGTACGCTTGGAAATTAAAACTTTAAAGTATGCTTGGAAATTAAAACTTTAAGCCTAAAAGTAGACGTAACAGCTAACATAAAATAACTAATTTCTCACTTTAAACTTAAATACAAATACCTACGCGCCATACTTAAAAGATAAGGCTAATCCAATATACTCTAAACCCCCGATTAATTATAAAACTGATTCCTAATTCTATCGAGATTTAGCAGAAATTTTAGCGACTAAACTGTATTTAAAAAGACAATCAAGATTTATAACACAGGTCTAAAAATATTGAATGCCATTATATAGAAATCAAATACAAAGAATAGGGCACCTTCAGTTATAATCAGAAGAATAACAAAATAAATAAAATTTAATTTTGTATACACCACCCTATAAGCAAATGTAAAAAAACTGATGCTTGATTCATGCAAGATAGTCCAAAAGCAGTCTGAAATATTACATTAGTTTCTGTGGCATTTTTCCAAAACAAAATTTTATTGCATATCATTCTTCTAAAGTGTCTTCACGCGTATGTTGCATTTTTGAAATTCACCAGCCGTAACAATCAGGCTTTAGTTAGGCGTATTCCATATCCTCTTGTAGCTGCTCATTTGAACCAAAAATCATAAGAATTGGCCAGTCATCTCATAAGATGTATGACAATACTGAATTTTCAAGAGATTACGATAATTTTAAATGCTTGTACAAAAACATCTGAAAACTTATTGAAGGCATCTCGTATAAAACTCTGTTTATGTTTTAGGTGGCACTTGCTATCTAGTTACCCTTCTGTTATTTTAAATATTTCATTTTATTATGCATGTATGTTCTATATATATCCTCTCTATGTCATTCCTTCGTTGAAACATTTTTATACCCCAATTCATATTAAATGTTGGTGTACTTCTTGACTATACAAAAAAGATGCTTCAAAATGGCCGATACAAAAGTCAGGAATCACGCCATATTTTCACTTAAAACTAAAAACCAATCATATGTTTAACTTAACCATGTTCCTGGTTTAAGTAATTGTTGTGTCGTGGAACAACAGTGAAAATAAGAACAATCAAGTCGAGGTTCGGTTAAGGAACAAGTGTATTAACAATAATTTGCAAAGACAGGAAAGCATGTATATCTGCTGGGCACTCGACTGGCATTTGAAGTGCAGTCGCATCTCTCTCACCGGTGTTGGAATTACTAGCGCTATTTATTGTGCTAATCAGTGTAAATTCCTCTGTTTAAGGAAGGCCGGTATAACACCGCCCTTTGAAAATATCCCGTCTGGGATTAATAACGTTTTTATTTTGGGTTCAGCCCAATCAATTCTGTTGATTTCCGTTTTCTGTTTGATCTTCTGTTCTCCGGAACTGTCTCTGGTGTGAGCACCTGAAAAGTATCAAACACTGTATCCATGATGTCCTCCTCGGGCGATCTGGTCACCTCACTGTTCGAGTATCTTTTCCGAATTTGGTTAGTGTGACGTTTGTGCACGAAGTCTGGTCCCTTAATCATGTAGACCATGTTGCCTATTTGTTTCTCAACAATGCCGGACTCCCAGAAAGTCTTATTACTTTTGTGAATCTTTTAGAAGACTCTTTCGCCAACTTTATACCGTTTTTTTTTTGTTATCGGTTTTTTGAGGTTTGGCCTATCCTTGTTTGGTAACACCTTGTGAAAACTCGATCTAACCTTGCGTCCGAACATAACTTCAGCAGGTGTCTTCGACATTTCGATGTTTGCATTAGAACTGACTCTGTAGACTTGTAAAAACTGTTGGATTGACTTATCCGTCGGCGACTCACTAGCTTTTTTCATAGCTCTCTTGAATGTGTCAACGAATTTCTCTGCTCTCTCTCTTATTGTGTCACATAACGTATTTTTACTTCAACTTCCGCTTGAATGGCTGCTATTACCATATCCTCCAATGGTTCTATCTGCTTAGGTATTAACCTCGATAACCCGCCTTCATGATCAAATTTTTTAGATGATACATACTCCATTTGAAAATTGTAATTCACAAATATGGTTCCCCTATCTTTGGAATCTATTCGCCGTATGTTGTGGTAGTCCCTTTTTCGATCCGAAAATGGTTAATAATAGTGTGTGGTCTGTTTGTAACAGAAATTGCCTACCGTGCAGGAAACGATGGAATTTCTTTACCGCGAATATAATGCTTAACGTCTCTTTTTCAATTTGTGGGTAGTTCTTTTCGGCTGGCAAAAGTGATCGGGATGAATGTGCTATGGGCGTTACTTTTCCATCATCCATTTTGTGTAAAATGCATGCTCCTATGCCATAGGAGCTGGCATCGCTTATAATTTCACGTTTGGGATTATAATGTGTCAGAAACAAGTAAGACGTTAAAGTCTCTTTAATTCCCCGAAATACTTCTTCGCACTCTTGCGTCCAGACCCATTTTTGGTCTTTCCTTAACAGTTCATTTAAAGGCGACCTTAATTTATGCATATTTGGCACAAATATATTGTAGTAATTTGCCAAATCTAGGAAACTTTGTAAAGAGGCAATATTTTCTGGAGTAGGCAGATTCTTTTTTGAACTCGATCCGGCCTTCTTCCATGTTTATCGATGATTTTCCCCAAGTATTTTATTTGCTCCATGAAAAATGTACATTTTTCCTGTTTTAATTGAAATCTAAAGTCCTGGATCCTTTTGAATACTTGGTTTACATGAGCTTTGTGTAGTTCTTTGCTAGCGCTTTTCATTAAACCATCGTCCAGGTACCCTACTGCGAAATCCAACCCATTTAACATAATGTCCATTATTTGCTGAAAAATCGTAGGGGCGACTTTGACCCCAAATATATATATATATATATATATATATATATATATATATATATATATATATATAGTTTGGAAGTTTCTTTAAAATCTTTAAAACTATAAAAAAATTTGTCCTTCGTTGTCAGTTAAGTCTTCCCTATCGCCGAATAGTTTTATTTACATGAACAAACAATAGTACCAAAGTTCTTAAAGGGATCATCAGTTGTTTACCATGAAACATATTTCAGGGATTTTCAAACAAAATATTATATTAAATCATGGCTCATCAGCAATGTTGAGGTCCTGGATATGACCTTAAACTATATCCGATGGTGAAGCCCCAGATTGAGGGCTTTGGGGAGTGTAGAGCCACCCTTTAATTGCCATTGCTTCCAGGTCTACTCTGACCCGGAGTGGTAGTACCTGTTAGGGTCCCAACTATGGGTTAAATAGAAACCGACTTGCAAAAAACAAATATATTCTATTAAAAAAAAGTCTTCAAAATCTCCGGATTCGGCATTAAATAACCTAGAAAGGGTTGATATGCCGTAAAACAAAAACAACCAACCAACCAAACCAGCAATATTTAGGCTAACTAATTTATGTCATTTAAAAAGTATTTCTTACCTGTGTCCTCCGTCCCTTACTCCAAAAATGTATGTGTCTATTTACAAATTACTGTTTTTATAGTGTTTGGTCGAATCCATTATAACCCCTTTTTGTTGTTAGTATTATTTTTATATATTTACATTCTTATTTACTCGTAGCATCTCTATAATTATTAGTTAATAAAAATATATAAGATATATAAAAATATGTACAAAATTAAAAATAATATAAATATATACTTTTTCGTTCTACATCATCCTATATGTATTTTTCAAATATATACATTTTTAAATATATTATACATATAACTCTCTGTATTTTCTATTAATCTACTTTGGTTAATTTGATATGATTTAAAAATATTAGGACTCCGAGTCTTTATTTAACTGTTTAAATATTTTTTTTTTTTTTTTTTTTTCACCACTTTGTTTAATAATTCTTATTACTAAACTAGATCCTGGGGCATAAAATTTATCACATTTAGGGTAACAAGAGCTATTCTTAAAAACTTAAACATCATGCTACCGTAACACACACACACACACACACACACACACACACACACACACACACACACACACACACACACACACACATATATATATACATATATATATACACACATATATATATATATATATATATATATATATATATATAGGACATGTGCTATTTTTATGTGGGATACAAACTTTTTTAAAGGGGAAGGAGTTTCTTTTATTGAACATTCTCTCTCTCTCTCTCTCTCTCTCTCTTTGTATATATATATATATATATATATATATATGTATGTATATATATATATATGTATGTATATATATATATATATATATATATATATTATATATATATACGAAAAGTATAAATTTAGAATTATTTTATGATAGTTTTGATAAGTAGGGAGTTTTGTTTTATTGTATTTAGTGGAGTGGGAAATAAGAGTGAATTAAATGAAACGAAGTATTGATTTATTATGTATTGATTTTATAAGAGTTGCTTTTTCAAAATCAAAATTATGACAATACTCCATAATATTAGAAAATAAACATTGAAAACGCAAATCTTCGTATGCGTTTTTGTATATATATTTCAATTGCAATATATTTTATACATGTACACGAACTCATGTAATTTCCTAATTTACATTAATTTAAATATGCTCAGACATAACATATATAATTCTAAAATAATTGACCCTCTAGTCATGTTACAATTTTTAGCTGTTTCACACTTGAAAAAATAAACGCATAAAACGGGTGAAACATCGATCGTTTTTAGGTTTCCTCCCTCATTTTAAAATTATATATATATATATATATACATATATATATATATATACATATATATATATATATATATATATATGATCGCGCAAACCATGATGTAACGCTAAGTACACTTTATTATCATTTAACTATCGGACCCCTCGTAAAGGTTTATCGAGAAACGTTGTGTGTTTCTTAATATAACATAGTGTTTAAAAATACACTTCAGACAGTTAGACTGACCGACATACTGATACAGAACAAATTTATTTTAATCATTTTTTTTAAAGAAAGTGAAATATAACATTATCTTTCTAAACGCTGTAAACATATCTTTGTCACTTTTTCGACTTAAACAAATTTGTCTCTATTCAGTTTTGATTTGGACGTGATTAAAATGGATTGTTTTCATGAAACATATCTATCCTTATTCTAGTCTCGTCGTAATTTGTGTTTCATTTAAAGATGAAAAGAAAGGTAAAAACGATTTACGCTTGTCTCATTTTTCTCTCCGTCCGTTGCTTTACAGTTGCAAATCTAAAGAGGATTTATTGTGTCAAAACACAAATGCATTATCTTTCATCTTGACCCGAAGGAAATGAAATGATTTGTGTGAAACTTCCAGCTATCAAATCTATTTAACGAGAGAGGAAAAACGAATGAAAATTGCCGTGCAATCAAGCGAACCAAAAGAAAACTTTCATTCTTTCTTCTTCGCTTTTTTCATATCGAAAATTATTAAAAATTTAAATGGGAATTTAGTGAGATTTCTGCTTAAGGAAATTGGCAATTAATCATTGGAGTCGTTGTAATTCTTTAAACATTTAGTAAATTCTTTTCTGCTTTCGGGTCTTCTGCCTTCTTCGAATGGAAATTAATGGCGCATTTTGTCGCAGATATTATTTTATTATTCATGCAAAACAAATTAATTTGTAATTAAACTGAATTTGAAAAAGAAAACAAAAAGAAAGATAATAGAAGTCATTCATTTGAGATGGAATCTGGCAAAATCAACAAGACACACCCAATCATTGTTGTCGCTATCTACGGTCATGCTTCACATGCAAAAATCGTTATGATTGTTCTCAAGACGTGTTACTCTTCCATATTATCAATTGTTTCCTACTAAACATCCAACGGTCACATCAGATAAGTCTGACATAAGTACATTTAATATTGTCATTTGACATAACACTCTTCACTCAAACTATACAATTTTGTTATTTATATAAGTGCAGTTTTTTATAGTTTCGGTATAATATTACTGTAGGGTGCAGATTCGAGTCAGGGTCTACGTGGAGGCAAAAGCATTAAAGCATATATATTAAATTATATATATGCAAGGTGACCGAGAAAATTTTGAGATGCAAAGAAAACACGTTATATACTTGATGTATTATAAAAATTCAATAAATATCTATTGGAAAAATTATTCCAAATGCAGATAAATCGAAGAAATTGCCCCGAACCTCCATTACGGTCTCCATGCGGGAACTGAACCGAAAACACGTGGTCTTTACGATATACTTCAAGTTTTATCCTGGCAATGAGCTCGTCCATTATGTAGAAGGCGATAAGGGTCAGGGTTTTTCTCAAACGCACCCCATACATAATAGTCCATAGTTTTGTTATCATACGTATAGCCGTTGCGACCACACTCATCACACAACACTTTACATCGGTAGATAACAGCTCAATAATATAGCCATATACGGCATAAACTCTTTGGAACACCGGTTCATACTATAACACTAAAGTTAAGTAATGAGAAGCCTGGCCAGTACCATATGGATGACGATTTGAAAAAGCTAGGTGCTGTATGTACCGCATCAGGACGTAAGAATTTCCATGAAAAATATCGACGATGATGTAGAAGAACGGTAATAAACATTTTTAGATATTTTTTCAGGTGAGGGGTAAATTCAAATGATGGAAAATACCCATTTTTGCAAAATAAAAGTGATGAACACAAGTGCTCATATTTAAAACAGTAAAAAGCATACAAAAATAATTATCGCGGCAAGAGTCACTGAAGAAAACGAACAAAACAGAAAAAGAGAGAGGTAAGGAATAAGACGAGAATAGAAAAATGAGAAGAGAAACAGCTACACAGACGATTTATAAAAGTGACAAGAGATGCGACTAACGAAAACACTTGGTCATGCCTACAAACATAAAACCTAAACAGGGACATTAAATCTATATATCTATAAAAGTGAAAATGTGTATGTGTGTGTGCGTGTGTATGTGTGTGTACGTGCGTGCGTGTGTGTACACATTTCCCTACTAAATAACTCTGTAAATTTTCGATCAAGAGAATCGAGATTTGAAATAAGGAAATTTGGGAAAATCTTTTTAATCGGTTTTCGGCCAGAAATCTAGCTGTCAAAGTTCAACGATTTGACCTTTGAAAACTCTACTAAACTCCTCCGCCAATTTTGGGTCTAAACACTTGAAATTTGAGGTGTAGGTTCCTTGGACATGGATCAAACTTTTTAATTTGATTGATACAAAAAAAAAATAAATGTTAAGGGGTTAAAATCGAGGTGAAAGTAAAAAGAAATTAGACCTACGCGGTCTCTACCAAATTACTCAGCCAATTTCTGGTCTAAACATTTGAAATTTTACATCAAGAGATAGGCAGTCATTTTAATCGGTTTGATCGAAAATTTGAGTTGCAAAGGGGTCAAAGTTCAAAAGATTTGATCTTTGCGGTGTCTTAACAGGTATTCAGACATGCAGCAAGCATTTTAATCAGTTTTGAGGCGAAAATTTGACTGCCAAACGGTCAAAGTTGACAGAGTTGACCTTTGCAGATTCTATAAAATTACTCCGCCAATTTTGCGTCTAAAGATTTGAAATTTTAGATGTAGATAAGTTGGACATGGGTCAAACTTTGTATTTTAATTTGAAACTAAAGTAATAAATGTTAAGGGGTAAAAATTATGGTCAAAGTGAAAAGAATTGACCTCTGCAGTCTCTACGAAATTATTCAGACAAATTTTGGTCTAAACATTTGAAATCTTACATAAAGTGTATTTACACCCAGGGAAAGTTATGAACATTACATAGGGCCAGAGCAAAGCCAAGCTGAACTGCTAGTATATCTATATATCTATAAAAGTGAAATTGTCTGTGTGTGTCTGTCTGTGTGTACATTTCCCTACTAAATTACTCTGTCAATTTTCAGTCTACAAACTCAAGATTTGACATAAGGGGTATTGAAATTTGGAAAAATCTTTTTAATCAGTTTTCGGCCAGAAATTTTGCTGTTAAGGGATCAAAGTTTAACGATTTGACCTTTGAAAACTCTACTAAACTCCTCCGCCAATTTTGGGTCTAAACACTTGAAATTTGAGAACGTAGGTTCCTTGGACATGGACCAAACTTTTTAATTTTATTTGAGCACAAAACAATAAATTTTAGAGGTAAGAATTAGGGTCAAATAAAAAAAAAATGACCTCTCAGCCATTTTGTCATCTAAACATTTGAAGTCTTACATAAATGGTATTAAGACATGCAGCAAGCTTTTTAATCAGCTTTTGGGAGAAAATCTGGCTGCTAAGAGGTCAAAGTTGAAAGGGTTGACCTTTGCAGACTCTACCAACCTCCTCCGCCAATTTTGGGTTTAAACACTTGAAATTTTAGATGTAGGTTATCTTGATATGAGTCAAACTGTTTACTTTCTCTCTCTCTCTCTTTCTATATATATATATATATATATATGCACATAAAGTTATGAATTGCTAGTCCCTAATAAAAGCTGAACAAGATAACCAACAACATCAAAGCAACGATCAACAAAACACAAGAAAACAGTAAATGGAAACTCTGTAGACAAAGCGATGAGACAATAAACCACATAATAAACGAATGCAGCAAACAAACCAAAAAGAATATAAGCATATAAGATCAAGTGGGAAAGTGTTACATTAGGAATTATGCAGGAAACTGGAAAATAAATTGTACAAGCAAAAACCGGCAGCAGTACTTGCTGAGCTGTCCCCTTAAATAATCAAACTATACCAAATTCCCACTAACGATTACTATGCTGTTATTCTGATGACTACCAACATTAACTTTTATCCTTAAGTGGTCTTCGAGCCTTGTTGAGTGGTGACTACCTTGTAAAGAAAAGACTACTACAGCTACTAATAACAACAATAATAATATTAAGAATAATATTAATTACAATACGTAATATAAATAGTATTAGTATTAGTAGTATCAACAGTAAAAACGCATTACATGTATCATTGTGTATCTGTGTGTTCCATTAACAAGGTAAATGAGGTATGGGAAAGCTGGATTTAAGGCGAAGAATAACTAAAAACCACACGAAAAAGATATAATACGACATGCTAAAAGAGTTAATTTTTTTGTTAAACGTATGTGAAAGCGACACTCTATTGTTTATGTGTTTGGAAATACGATCTCATAATCAGAAGAGCAGCTGTTTCTATTGTCAATTTGTATTGACAACTGCTGTTGACAACTATTCCGTCATTCTGCTAAACTAAGAATCAAACGGGAGCGTTTGTTAAAGTCATGTTTTAAGCAAACGTAATACCTATGCAAATAAATGTATTAAAGAAGTCGAATAATTCACCGATAGCCTGTTGCTAAATATAACTAAGAAAAAAAAGGACCCATCGGAGGACATCATTCAAAAAGGGTAACATCTATGTTACTACTTACTTGTTTGAAAGAGTTGACCAGGGCGGTGTAATTATAACGTTTATGAAACAGCGAAGAAATGTGCGTTATCTTGCGCTAAATCACGCTGCAGAATTAGCTTGAAATCCTGAGTGTGACAAATTTGAATAGGAATGGCCTCGTTGGGTTCGTATACTGTCGATAGTTACAGAGGAAATTGTTATCATTTTGTTAATATATACATACATACATACATACATACATGGATACATACATACATACATACATACATACATACATAGTGATTGTCACGTCTTGACAGAAGAAGATCATCTTTCCCTTGCTTTATTGTTGATTATTCATTCATTTTCATGTATTTTTGAAATATATTTTAAAATTATATACACATATATACACTTATACATACATACATACATGTGGAGATATGATCACGATGCATCAATTCCTATTTTCTGTGGCAACAAAGGTGGCTCTTCAGACCATCCCTGCTCTTACACAGTCTCTTGCAATGGTCACACTTAAGCGGAGATTGGGGGATGCCAACTGGTGCTGCTCTACTGTGGACGCTCATATGACGCTTCAGGCCTCCACTCGATTTACAGACCACAGAGCAAACAGAACATCTGTTCCCTGCAATGTTTTCCCCATCAAAGAAAGATTGATCTCCATGTGAACGCTTGTGGCTAGCTAGGCCAGCTCTGGATAAAGTAATTTTACCGCATAAATCACAGGTGTGGTTCTGCATGAAATCCTCCGACAGACCTGATATATCTGACAGATTTTTCTTCCAGATATCACGCTTCATTTTTGCATGCTCATATTTTTTCTTCTCAAAACTATCACAGCCATGATAGACCAAGGAACGCCACTTTTACGATCATTGGAAGCACTTTCCCAACTGAATACGTCAATACTAAGAGCTTTAAGATTATCTTTGATGTTATCCTTAAAGTGTTTCCTCGGTTTATGTTGTGGATGCTTTCCTTGTGTAATTTCACAATAGAACAGGCGCTTTTGCAATATATCGTCGTCCATCCTTGTCAGATGTCCAGCCCACCTCATCTGGTTGTGTATAATCAACTTCTCGATACAAGGTACGTCAGCTCGCATGAGAACATCCATATCAGGTATAAAAGTGCTCCACCTGATGCCCAGAATGTGTCTCAGGAATTTCTGGTGCACCCTCTCCATGAGTTTTCTGTGTCTACCATAAGTTGTCCAGGTCTCAGAAGCGTAAAGCAAGGATGGTAAAATACAAGATTGATAGACACTAACCTTTGTATGAATAGTTATACCCCTGTCAGACCACACTCGCTTCTCTAAGCCACCAAAAGCCTTAGTGGCACGCTGTATCCTATAGTTGACCTCAGCATCCAGGGTTCCATCTCTGGCGAGAGTACTACCCAAATACACAAATGTGTCAACCACGGCAAGTCTCTGGTTGTTGACATTAATATTTGGTTCCACATACAAACTACCGGGTGGAGGTGTGAACAAGACCTTAGTCTTCTTAAGACTAATAGTAAGCCCAAAAGACGCACAGGGCCCCTGAAAACAGATCCATGATACCCTGCATATCCCTCTTACCATGGGCCACGAGATCGGCGTTGTTGCAATATTTTGGTGTTTTAATGGGGTAATTATTTAAATGCTGTCCACATCAGCATTATGTGACACAAGGCTGGAAAGTGGGAACCCCGCAGGCTCCCCTAAAGGAGGGGCACTCCTGCAATTTTAAAAATTGCCTGAGTAACCCCGTCGGCATTCCCCGGTCGGGGCGCTTCAGGCAGCAAGCAATAAACTTGCCCCACCGGAAAGCCCGGTGGAAATGTCTGGGAGGGTGGACCTCCTAGGTATTACCCAGGCGGTGTACCTCAGTCCAACAGGTGCTGGGCCTGTTCCCGGCCCCTCACCTGTTGGGCTGAGTGTCAAGTGACGAATCCTTGACTTGTACTACCTTGTCTCCCTGCAGCCGAAGCCGCTAGGAGACACATCCCATCAAAACAGTGTTTTAATGGGGTAGATATTTATTTGCTGCCCACCTCAGCAAAATGTGGCACAAGGCCGGAAAGTGGGAACCCCGCAGGCTCCCCTAAAGGAGGGGCACTCCTGCAATTTTAAAAATTGCCTGAGTAACCCCGTCGGCATTCCCCGGTCGGGGCGCCTCAGGCAGCAAGCAATAAACTTGCCCCACCGGAAAGCCCGGTGGCAAGGCCTGGGAGGGTGGACCTCCTAGGTATTACCCAGGCGGTGTACCTCAGTCCAACAGGTGCTGGGCCGGTTCCCGGCCCCTCACTTGTTGGGCTGAGTGTCAAGTGACGAATCCTTGACTGGTACTACCCTGTCTCCCTGCAGCCGAAGCCGCTAGGAGACACATCCCATCAAAACAGTGTTTTAATGGGGTATGATCCCACACAGTCGGACGATTCTATTTATAAACGATGCTGCTAAGAACTGACGAATCAAATTAATTCACTTTCTGCTACCAACCAATCAGAAACCAGAATTGCTTCATAAATATTAAACCTTTTCTGGAGAAATTTCACATGTTCTTTTCCCGGGTTTCAACACGGTAAGAATATTTTGTTCTGTGGAACTGTCTACTACAAACAAGTCACCTCCCAGGACTTGTGTGTAACAGCGAACCATCTGAAACTCTTCTGAAACTCAAAATGGCTTACACTTCTAGAGGTTATGCGCCCAGCGTGCGTCTTTATTTCGATGGATCCGAATCAAAATTCGAATTGTGGCAAGTTAAATTTCTGGGATATCTACGAATCCAAAAGCTACACAAAGTACTACAAACACAAACTGAAAACAGAAACGACCCCGACTTCATTGAAAAGAACGCAACTATCTTTGCGGAATTAATACAGTGTTTAGATGACCGAAGTCTATCACTGGTAATGAGAAACATATTGAGAGAGCATTATTTATCGAAAGGAAAACCCAAAATCATTTCTTTATACACTGAACTGACCTCTCAAAAACGAATGGAAGCCGAAACTATTACTGATTATATTATAAGAGCCTAGACAACTGCAAATTCTTTTAAAAAAAAAAAAAAAGTGACAGTCTGTTAATTTCCATGGTCCTTAAGGGATTACCGAGTGATTTCAAACCATTTACCACCGTGATAACCCAGAAAGAAAAACCCATGACTTTTAGCCAATTCAAGGTAGCACTCAGAAGTTACTAAGAAACTGAAAAAATGATCACAGAAAAAAACGAATCCACAAATATCATGAAATCTAAAAATACACACATAAAAACACCAAATCGAATTATACCCATGTCAGGAATAAAAAACGCAACTTTGCCAAAGCAGGTGTTTTCCTAAGAAAAGTACAAAAGTTATTTGCTATAATTGTGGACGACCTAATCACAAGAGTTTCCAATGTAGATACAGGAGTCAAAATCGCGACTACATTAAAAATGTAGAGAGCTCTGTTAGCGAACACACATTTTTATTTTCGTGTACATTTAATGTTTCAACAAACAATGATAATTTTTTTGTCGATTGTGGGGCCACGGCACATGTGATTACAAAAGAATCTGATTTTATCAATTTGGATCCCAACTTTAAGCCACAAAATCATTTTGTAGAACTAGCTGACGGGAGTCGAGTCAATGATATCGTTTTGAAAAGAGGCAATGCGAAAATCTCGCTGAAGAACAATAAAGGTGAACTGTGTTTCTGTATTCTAGAAAACGCTCTTCTAATCCCAAAATTTAAACAAAATATATTTTCTGTACAAGCTGCCACAAAACAAGGGGCAAATATAAACTTTAGCCCCAATAAATCAAAACTGGTGTACCCGAATGGAACTGTATTCGACATTAAAGAAAATGGAAGACTATATTATTTAAATAGCGTAGTCCCATCAAAAACCGTCTGCCATGATCTACAGACATGGCATAAAATTCTTGGACACTGCAATATTCCTGATATCAAAAAGTTGTCGACTGTAGTTGATGGAATGCAAATACAAACATCAAAAACCTTCAACTGCGACGTCTGTACGCAAGGGAAAATGACAAACTATCAAAACAAGATACCAGACAAAAAGGCCAAAAAAATCCTATCAATGGTGCATTGTGACTTGAACGGTCCCGTAGAACCGATGGCTTGAGAACATTATAGATATGTGTTGAATTTCGTTGATGACCATCCAGGTTTAATAATGGTTTACTTTTTAAAGAACAAATCTGATACCCTGCTCGCAACTAAGAAATATCTAGCCGACATGGCCCCCTACGGTGAAATCAAGTGTATTCGCTCTGACAACGGTACGGAATTCACCAAGACTTTGACTTTTACTAATTAACCATCATATCAGGCATGAATCATCAGCTCCTAGATCGCCACACCAAAACGGGACTGCTGAACGTGCGTGGCGGACACTTTTTGAAATGGCAAGATGCCTACTCATTGAATCAAAACTCCCTAAAAACCTCTGGACGTATGCACTTATGGCAGTAGCCTATATACGCAACAGGTGCTTTAACAATACACTATCTAAAACTCCATATGAATCTTTCTGCTGTAAAAAAAACAAATTTAAGCAGAATGCATATATTTGGTTCAACTTGCTTCGCATATATAGAGAAAAAGAGTAAATTGAATATTAAAGCCGACAGAAGTATATTTCTTGGATACGATAAAAACAGTCCAGCCAATTTAATATTTTTTCCCGAAAAAAATAAAATAAAAAGAATCCGGTGTGTAAAATTCACAGACATGTTTAATTTTACAGACGAAACCCCGTCATATGAAGAGGATGAAATTATATTACCTCAAATAATTAGAACAAACGAAAACAATAAAAATGACGGAGACGAGAGTGTCCATGATGATGATGATGATGATGATGATAAAGTCGAAAGATATCCCAAAAGAAATAGAAGACGACCCGATTTTTTTCTGGTCGACAATATAAAGGATTATCAAATCGACGATTGCTATTCAATGGAAAATGCGCCAAAAAGCTTCAACGAAGCAATTAATTCAGAACATTGTGATGAATGGAAAATTGCCATGAAAAAAGAAATAGATACCTTAACCGAAAATGATACCTATACGGTAGTGCCTCTCCCAAGAGATAAACATGTTATTTCTACCAGATAGGTCTTTACAAAAAAGAGTACAGCATCAGGCGTAGAACAGTACAAAGCAAGATTTGTTGCTAAGGGGTGCTCTCAGATTTACGGTAAAGAATACTTTTCTACGTTTTCACCAACCACAAACCTAACGACAATCAGAATTTTACTGCAAGTCGCATCACAATATGACCTAAACATCCATCAAATGGACGTAAAAAATGCTTATTTGAATGCCCCAATAGACTGTGAAATTTATATTACCCCTCCAGAGGGATTTATAATGAAAAATAAAAATAGCGTGTGGCGACTTAACAAGTCATTATATAGTCTAAAGCAGAGTGCTCAGTGATGGAACACGGTATTCCATGATTATATTATTAAACAACAATTTAGACAATGCGCTGTAGACCCCCGTTTATATATCCAACACAAAGACGATAAACTACTGATTTTGGTTTTGTGGGTCGATGATATTTTAATCGCATCAAATTGTGACATAATGTTAACTAATGTTAAGAACAAATTAAATAAAAAATTCAAAATGACCGATCTTGGCAAAATATCCTGGTTTCTGGGGATAGAATTTACTCAAAGCAAAGGACTTGTTACGATGACTCAATCGAGATACATCGACAAAATACTATTAAAATTTGGAATGGGAGAGTGCAAGAAACGCTCTACATCGGTCGAAAATGATATTAATAAAAATATACACACAGAATCTGAAATAATAAATGACACACAATATCGCGAAATTATAGGTAGTCTTATATATTTAATGACTGCAACCAGGCCCGACATATGCTATACAGTAACAAAGCTGTCACAAAAATTATCACGACCGACAATGAAGGATTTAAACAGAGCTAAACAAGTCCTACGTTATTTAAAAGGAACTAAAGAACAGAAGTTAGTATTTAGAAAATCAAGAAATCCCCTAAAATTAGAAGGTTTTTCGGATTCAGACTGGGCAAACGACGAAGATCGCAAGAGTGTATCTGGATATTGTTTCAGACTCTCAGAAAATGGGCCTATTATTTCATGGAAATCTAAAAAGCAACAGATTGTATCTCTCTCTACGTGTGAAGCAGAATTTATCGCGATCACACACACGACCCAGGAAGCACTCTACCTTAAAAATATCCTGAATACTATTTTGGAGCCAGAATTGATTACAAGGGTGGACCTCCTAGGTATTACCCAGGCGGCGTACCTCAGTCCAACAGTCCTGTTGGGCTGAGTGTCAAGTGACGAATCCTTGACTTGTACTACCCTGTCTCCCTGCAGCCGAAGCCGGTAGGAGACACATCCCATCAAAACAGTGTTTTAATGGGGTATATATTTAATTGCCGCCCACATCGGCAATATTTGGCACAAGGCCGGGAAAGTGGGATACCCGCAGGCTCCCCTAAAGGAGGGGCACTCCTGCAATTTTAAAAATTGCCTGAGTAACCCCGTCGGCATTCCCCGGTCGGGGCGCCTCAGGCAGCAAGCAATAAACTTGCCCCACCGGAAAGCCCGGTGGCAAGGCCTGGGAGGGTGGACCTCCTAGGTATTACCCAGGCGGTGTACCTCAGTCCAACAGGTGCTGGGCCGGTTCCCGGCCCCTCACCTGTTGGGCTGAGTGTCAAGTGACGAGTCCTTGACATGTACTACCCTGTCTCCCTGCAGCCGAAGTCGGTAGGAGACACATCCCATCAAAACAGTGTTTTAATGGGGTATGATCCCACACAGTCGGACGATTCTATTTATAAACGATGCTGCTAAGAACTGACAAATCAAATTAATTCACGTTCTGCTACCAACCAATCAGAAACCAGAATTGCTTCATAAATATTAAACCTTTTCTGGAGCAATTTCACATGTTCTTTTCCCGGGTTTCAGATAGCAGGGTCAAACTGTGTGCATAGATGGAGAAGATGCAGACCATTACTGTTGACCCTACCTACACCAAACCGGCCGAGTGAGTCCCAAGTGTCATGATCCTTGCCAACCCTTGCATTTAGATCACCCATGAGTAAGATCTTCTCAGATAAAGGAACAGAGGAAATGGTACGACTGAGATCTCGGTAAAACGCCGTGATGGCGTCTTCATCATGACCCATGGTAGGGGCATACACAGATAAAATTATCATATACCTACTGTGTGCAAGAGGGAAGCGCATCGTCATAATTCTGTCACTTACACAGATTGGCTGTTCAATACTCTTCACCAAATCAGAACGCACTGCAAAGCCAATTCCACCTTCTCGTCTCAGCCAATGGTTTTCATTTCCAAAAAAAGGTGTATCCCGAGCCCACTTCCACCAATTGATCCTCACCACTCAATCGTGTTTCAGACAATGTCGTAATGTCTATGCTGTACCTAGCGAGCTCTCTTGCAGCAATAACTGTCCTACGCTGAGGTCTTTCACCATCCAGGACATCTAGCAATGTTCTCACATTCCACGTAGCAACAGTAAGGTTATTCCTTTCCTGATAAAATTTTGATTTTCCTTGTTTATTATTTTTCTTCAACTTTATCTTGTTTCTCCTGCAAATATAGAGCAGCCGCCGACCGCAGGAAGCCTACCAGCTAATAAAAGGGAAGACAATTTATAGGTCACCTTTTCTAGACCCTTCCCAAATTCATGGGTGAGCAGTGTGTCCCTAGAAAAAGCTGCTCAGCCGCCAGATCATCCACAGAAGTTGCTTCCACCCTGTAAGCAATTTAGTCGACGATGTTAGATAAATCACTGGCCGCCTATGTGCAGATTTGCAGCTATGCATTTCCAGCCTGCTAAGCCTGCGCATGTCGCCATTCACCTATCGTCATAGGACTTTTATTTTTATTTTATTTTTTTTCTTCGAAAGATATCTGCACATAACGATCGCGACACAACATGCTTGTGCTACACATATTGTACCCTCTCGCACCCTACCACTAGTTGCCCAGTGACAAACTGAAATAGTGAGATGACTGAGAAGTGGCATAGTGTGCATGTTTTATTATCACGGAGTTTACCTCTCCGGCAGCTGGACATACACACACACATACACATAAACAAGCAAACATGCATATGTATTTATATATCCCTAGTTCTCACAATATAGTAACCCTCCAGAACTTGAGAGGGAGGCTAACAGGTACTACACCTTACCCAAGGGTGACCTGAAACTATGCAAGGCAGAGGCGTTCATCTCCCTGAGGTAGTAGGTATACCCGCATACCCAAACATACATACATACATGCGTACATACACATATGTATATATATGGATATCTATATTTATATATCTATATACATATCTATCTATATATATATATATATATTCTTTTTTGCCAACTTTTTGTTAATTTGCTTTTTGTTTTAGCAGGTATCTCAAAATAAAGTTTAATCAATGTCTACAGTTTGTGATTATTTTGCTGTTTAAAGAAATAATTGATTAAATATTTCTAGTTTCTCGCTCAGAAATCATCTACACGGATCCTCTAAAAATGTACATAGCTTAACCTCTCTTAAGATATGCTATTCAACTCTTGGAGAACATCCGCTATCCTAAACTTACAGACAATCATTATTTTTATATAATGGCTTGAATTAAAGTTTAAAATGCAAAGTCATATATCGTGGTTCGAGTGTGATCTACATAGTAACATTAACTTCGAACGCGCCGCTGTCATGTCAAAGAATCTACTTTTGACTTTTATACACCGGATATTTCTCCTTGTGTCGTGAAAAACTTCTCAAATGCACTTGTTATATTAGGCTGTATACAGGTGTTAACTTTAATTAAAATCATATTTTATTATCGGATCTTTTCGGCTATCGAGTTTCGATATTTATCAGACACATTTCGATACAAAATCTGTCTTATAACACTCCCGCACACATAATGCCTACTAGAGAGAACTTGGATACCTACTGGAGAGAACTTGAATGCCTACTGGAGAGAACTTGAATGCCTACTAGACACTGTACAGGGGTATGTTAGGCCAACCTGCCTTTAGGATACTTTTCACTTCAAGTAAACTCTGAATAAATATTCAAAATTACATTCGCAACCCAAATCTTCTCAGTATGGCATATCCACAGTGGCTTATATGAAAATTGGTGCATCTTCTTGAAGTGATATTGTATATCGTAACAGCACTAAATTGGATACTCCCCCAGACTTGATGTAATCTAATCTTAAAATTCACTAAGTCCAAGAGACTGCAAGAAAGGTATATAACGTATTTAACTGGTCAATTACTAAGAGAATATTACGATTCTTAACTTGCTCATTCAGCATTTGAGATTTAATAGACAACCTATGAATCTCATATAGAGATCAAATGTTAGTCCCTAGGAAGGGATACCTTCATTTTGAGAACTTCGCCCGCAGTAAAATGAAAATACATTTTCGTAAAAAGTTAAAAATATCAGCCCATCATTTTTGAGTCCATAGGAAACAAACTCAAACACACTCAGAAAAATGAAATTTCAATATAAAAGTAGATAATATACCTTACAACCAGCTAACGTTTCAAATGTGTTAATCTATTGGATTAATTCTTGATAATTTTATCTCTTTGTAAACTCTGGAGAGTATTTCTAGTCAAGTTGGTTTAGTGATTGCTTGATTATGAACATTTCTTTAGATGGTTCTTTAGTAGTATATATGTTTCCTTGCAGTTTAATTTGTGGATTCCACCGCAAATTTTAAGTTTATCTGTGATTTGTTTATTCCCTGTATTTATGTATGTAGTTGCATGTGCTAATGTCTACATTTATATTATCATGTCATGAAATGTTTTCCATTATTTATTCATTATATTATTTCTTTGGTATTTCATAGAACAATCATATCTATTTATACGAAGATTTTATTGCATTTGTGTATTTTATTGCAACGTTATGTAATTGTTTTATGGAACTGCAAAATTATAATTATACTCTGTAAATCGTCTTCAAATCTAACCAAAGAATTCGTTGCAAGTGAATTTTCCGCTATTGCACCCGTAGCATTCTTTTTGTCCTTGTGTTATTTTTATTAAAATATGTTCACAAACACATTCAGTGGATTTATACATCAATTTAAACTTTATCTATTTGTGTAGGATATTTTTAAATGATAACCTCCTCAGTGACATACAATGTAGTTAGCGTTCTGCTAGATTTGCAGCAGATGTGCTAACAGTTATATCATATTGGTTTGCGAATCCCTTGATGAAGGCTTCATTTCTAGGCAATTGCTGTTAACGTATCAAAGGCCTTTAATAGGGTATGGCATAAAGGTCTCCAGCTACGGTATCGCTAGAAATATCTTTTCAATTATTAAATTATTTTTCTGTTAGCTTCATAAGAGTAGTGGTTAATGGGCAAAAATAAGAAGTTCACAGTATTAATGCTGGAATTCCCCAGGAGTCCATCATGGACCAAACTCTCTTCTTAATCTGCATCAATGATCTCACAAATCACATCCTAAGATCATTCGTAGACATTTATGCTGACGACACTACCATCCGTGGCAACACTTCAAAGGCTAAAAACGATCAAGTTCTCTCCGATTCTCTCTCCTTGATCTTGATTACGTGGTGCAATGGAGAAAGACGTTGCTGGTTAATTTTAATACATCTAAAACCAAGCTCCTCTTTTTACATTGTCAACGCTCTTATCCCAGTCTGGCATAAATTGAAATGAATAGCTCTCATCTTGGTGAGGCTCCATGTTTTGACAAGCTTCTGGATTTGACCTTTACTCCGGATCTGAGATGGAACACGTACATCAAACCCGTTGCTAAGTAGATATCTCACTGATGATACAATTCCCTACCTGTATAAGAGGCAAGTACGTCCAAGGACGGAGTATTGTTGCAACATCTGGGCAGGAGCTGCTAGAAGCACCTTGACAGAGTTCACAATAGACTTCATAGCCCAGTGGAGGATGCTCTGCAACCTCTTTCTCACAAAAGAGACGTTGTGAACCTGCCTCTGCTTTAACGTTATTTTTATGGCAAGTGGTCACTTAAGTGCCAATTTATGGTCACCCTAGCCTGACTTTCACAAAAAACACTCGTGTAGCTGAAAACACCATCAATAATTTTCCCCATTCTTTATTTGTTCCTAAACCTAAATGTAGATTCCATAAACAAAGCTTCATTATTAGAACTGCACGCGCGTGGAATTGTGTTACGTTTTCCTGCTTGTCAACTGACTACAATATGGTCATCTTTAAGTTCAACATGAACAAGTTCTTGATGAGCCGTCACCTTAAGTAATCCAATTTACCAAATTTCCACTACTAACTTTTACTACCATATTTTCTCATTGACTACCATACAGTCATTAACTCTTATCATCGAATGGCCTAAAAATGCTTCTATGTTAGCTTTTTCACTGTTGATTTTTCTAGTAATGAAATGAATCCTTGTGATATGGCTCAACAACTTAGGAAGAGAGCTTTTATATATCAATACCTGTTCACACTGAAACACTTATCACAATATTCTGTGGATCTATATTAAAAAACCTTGTTAAATTTTGTGACATATTTCCATTCTATGGAGGTCAGGTGCGAACGAACACCCCATAATTACATTATACCATATTTCTCCAAACCGAAAAATATTTTTTATCAAAGTATACTTACGCAGATAGATATGAAAAGTCTTTATTAAAGTTTGTGCCTATTTCCATTCTATGGAGGTCAGGCGCGAACGCAGACCCCACAATTTTATTATACCCTCCTTATTTAAGTTAAAACATACTCATCAAAGTATTATTATGTACATCTATATCAAAAACACTTGTAAACGTTTTTTTTATTTCCATAATTTGTGGACCAGGCGCGTAAGCAGACCCCACAATTTTAATGAATCATCATTATGCCAGATCAAACATACCCATTTCTGTGTCTCTATCATTATATGTGATCAGTTTTCTATAATAGTCAACCATATAGGAGCCTATTCGTGACCAGACACACACACAGACGTTCAGCTTTATATTATAGATAATACCAGCGTGTAAGTACGTACAACGATATTTGCATATCAAAAATCGTATATTGACGGATATGACGACTACATTTAAATGCATTGATCTTCATAAAAATCAAGTGTGGTTCTTTTTTCTATGAACACTGAGAATCTGTACAGCAAAAGCATAATTTGACTTTTAATTTATCTTCTTCGTATTTTATCTTTAGTTGGTTTCTTGTATCCGATCTACTGTCATAAGTTATAAGAACAGAACATTAGGTTTCTATAAGCGTTCAGTCCGTCCTCTCGATCGGGTAACTATCTACACTCTCAACTCGATAGCTTATCAACTTAGTCTCCGTCATCAAATTTCTCCTGATGCTTATCCAAAGAAAAAACAAAATGACGTACCTCACCAGGGACATTTGTCAAAATGGCGCCTGATTATATTTCAAACGTCATCTGTAATAAAACTACATTTACTGAGCAATCTTATCACACAGTTATCTGACATCATTTAATGGAGAGAAATGTGAGAGAAAAATAATGCGATTCAAATATAGATCTGGCATATTGTCATATAAATGCTTCTAATGGATTCTTTGAATTAGAACCGCTAAGATTATTAGCAGTTTTCCTCCTGTGGCTGATAATTCAAACGTTGCTACTTCTACGATGACTAATGGTGAAGTTAATTGCAATAACAAAGTTGCTTATAATGACAAAATAAAAATAGCTGAATATATTTTAGTCTCGAAATCACATCTTATTCAATTTGATAATGCAAAGAAAATGTTTTTGCATTGAAAACTAGAGCACCCATTAATCCGTTTGAGATTTTCTTTGGGGGATTGAGATACAATCTCTATAAACGAACATTTTCGATAGAACAAAAACATCATAAAATAATAATTATATAAATATATTTATATACATAAATACACACACACACATTATAAAATGAGAATATCAAAACGGTCTTAGAAGAATCTTTAAGAATACTAAAACTTTTGAATAAACAGATACAATGTCTGAAACCACATTATTGATTGTTTTTTAAACTTAACTTTGTTTCTTTAAAAAATCGGATAGTAAAATATCCACTGTCAGAGAAGGAAAACATTTCGTGAATAAAATAGTGTTGCTATATCGAGGATTTCTGCAAATGATTTTGCACGCTGTATTGTAAACAAAACATCTTTACTTTTGACTTTTTAGGCGCGGTATTGTAGTGAGAATTGACAAAAAACTCTTAGAAGCATCTTTAAAAAAAATTTGAATAAACAGACAAAATAAATTTTGAAACAACGTTAAGATGCAAATATTTTATTAAAATTTTATAGTAAAAGTTTTGTCTGTTTACTCATGTCAAGAAAACATATTTGAAAAGAAATGATGTCATTTTTGAAAAATTTCCATAAATGATTCAGCAGATTTTTGTTGAAAATTAGTACAGAATTACAAAACTAGTTATTATAGAATAAATATTTGTTTTTAATTTTAGATATTATACATAAGACGCAACGCCGATTAAGACAATACCAATTTGATTAGTCTTTGTTTAGTCGTTTTTTACTATTAGCTAGATATACAAGCATAAAGACATACAATCATACAAACATACAGGCAGCAACTCTTTATATAATAAGGGACATTTGTATACTCTAGTTTAGTCACGTCAACATTGGTGGCATAAAATGGCAAGGGAGATAACTAATAATGAATAATTGTGAGCTATTGCGCTCTCTTGTCATATTACTCAACATCTGTTCTGCAATCGGTCATCGAATGAAAAATCTTTGTAGACAGAGAGAGATACGAAAAGGTTAAACATATAATGAAATTATTAAAAATGATTGAATACAACGTGAATATTGTTATGCAAAAAAGGATAGGAGAATAAACATCAAATCGATAATAAAGGATACAGGTACAGAATAAATGTAAAGAAACAATGTAAAATGAAAAAGATGGTCATTGTTTTACGTGTGAACTTGTTGTTTTCATCCCCCACTAAAAAGTCTAGATGAGTGTATAAAAATATTCCCATCATATTTCTATGTAAAACAGAAAGAAAATTATTTTAGATCAATAACAATCTCGATAGACATAGTGGCTTGATTAACAAAAATATTGTATTAACAAAAGTATATTACATAATTTTAATAGCTATAATTGCCACAAATCCCATCAAATAACGCGTTCGATGTAACTACATTTATAGTTTTTGGGTAGGTCCATTAGTTCTGAAAAATGTACATTAGTTAACATGATAAGAAAAATGTTTTGGAGGAGAAAAAAATAAATAGAACGAATAAAAAATAACCAATTGTTCGGCCCCAAAATAGATAAACCATTAACTTGCAAAATTGGACACGACGGTTAATGGAAATGACCTGGGTGTCTTTGAAGATGGGATAACATAAATAGGGCAGTAATTGTTCTCCACCATCAAGCTAACATGCTTCCCCGTCGGTTTGCCTCAAACTCTACTTTGAACTCAGCAAATCACTCCTTCTCAAATACATAATATCATAAAAAACCTAGACAACTCAAAAGCATGTATACCTGAATTCATTCCGGCTGTACTATTACAAAAATACTCGGCTGTGGTTTCTCCAATTCTTTCCAAATTTTTCAACAAATGGCTAAACAAATCTTGCTTCTCTGATTCCTAGAAAACTGCTTCTGTGGTATAAGTTTACAAGAATGCTGACGAAATAATGTGCCCCATAAATGATCACCCCATTAACCTCTTCCTTCCTTTCGCCAAAATATTTAAGTCGATAATTGATCAAGCTCTAGTCCACGACCTTACAGTTACTAAACTTCTGTCCGATTTAAGCAAGCCCGTTCTACTGCAGATATCCTAACCGTAATCTCTGAACATAATACCATGCACTGGATTAGGCAGGGGAGGGCAGTACCCCTAGATATATCTAAGGATTTTGACAGGGTATGTCACAATGGTCTTCTCATGAAAATCAGATCATATGGTATTACTAGACGAATACTTAACATAATTACACCTTTCTTAAATAAGAGAAGAATCCATGTTGTCCTCGATGGTCGTACGTCAAAACAATATTATATAAATGCACGTGTATCTCTGGGGTCGATACTTGGGCATTTATTATTCAAGATATTCATAAATGACCTCCCTGATAAAATTGTCTCTGAGATGCGCATATTTGCTGGAGACACCACTCTTAAACAGGCATGAGGGGAAAACGAATGATCATATATCAAAAGCAATGGTGGTAACCCTAGAGGAAGACCTCCAGTCAAGTAGAATGAGACAAAAATGGATGGTAACGTTTAATGCTGGCAAGACTAAGCTTGTTTCCTTTGATAATTACAAGAAACCTGCTCAACCACCAATAGCTATGGTCAATTATACATTACTTGAAAGCACTTCGTTCAAACTCATCGACTTAACGTTCACGTGGAATATGAGTTGAAACAGATACAACGAGGGTATTGCCGCGGCTGCTGCAAGAAAATGGGCTTTCTCTACCATGCTAGAAAGTTACTTACACCTGAAAGTATTCTGTACCTCTATAAAGCCATAATTCTCCCTTGTATAGAGTATTGTTGTCACATTTAGGCTGGTCGATATGCTACTGTTCTCTCACTTCTGGACAGGGTTACAAAAATGAGTTGTCAATCTAATAGATTCCAAACTGCTAGCCAAGCTTCCACCTCTGTCCTATCGACGAAATGTTGCACCCCGCTCTGTTTTGCAAGTATTTAAATGGTAGAAGCTCCAAGGAACTACAAACCCTTGTACCCCTCGACGTACATACCTCCAACAAACCGGCAAGCAGCAAAATACCACCCATACACAGTAGAGATCCCCAGACGTTAAAAAGCTTTCTACGCTAATATTTTCTTTCCCAGAACTGCTAGACTTTGGAATTCTTCTCCGTGTTCCAACTTCCCTGACTCTACTGTCATGCAGAAGTTCAAGTAAAAAAAGATCTTGTTGCTTAATTCCCAAAATATTATCCCTACAATTTATGTCAAAATAGTATCCTCCTACATCGAAGTGTCACTTGCCTTGTTTGGCGTGAAAATGCAGTAAAACAAAACATTGGTCATTTAACCTATAGGTATGTTTTGAAAAACACGCTTTAGTAGTTACTGTGGGTTGTGAGTGTTAAAGTTACTGTGAGTTGTAAAGATTGGAATATGAAGTGTTTTACTGTTTTCTTATAATGTTAGAAGTTGTCGGGATAATTTATATTTATATATATATATAAATATAAATATATAGACAGATATAGACGTTTAATGATTATATGCTATTCTTAAAGGTGGCGACAATGCCGATATTTGAAACGCTCAGTACATTTACTTATCAACTAAGAATGCAACTTTCTTCTCGATTATTTTATGGCCGAAGTAGTATAATGACACCCACTACATCAAACATTA